>NW_019735471.1:1510782-1586301 GCF_002891405.2 Cryptotermes secundus | reverse complement strand
CTCAGTGTGACAAAAATATAAAAATAGCTCACACCTATATTTAATTATGAAGGTTTACACCTAAAAAAAGGGTAAATTGTCCCTTTGCTTAACTAATTAAGCACTATGCCATGAAGGCATATTGGGGAGTGGATGTACAGAGCCACATTTTCTTGACCTCAGCACTAGCTGGAAGTGAGTGGTCAGCTTCACGCCCTAGCCACTTTATGCCTGGGGTAAGAGCGCCCCCATACCCATTGGATAGGAGACTGGGTGGGTCTCAGAGCTGGTCTAGACAATGTGGAGAAGAGAAAATTCTTGACCCTACCGGGACTCATACTCTGATTCCTCGGTCATCCAGCCTAAAGCCAATGATTATACTGACTATGCTATCTCGGCTCCATGGTTTACACGTTCCAGTGCAAAAATTAAACGAATGTACAAAAAACACTACTGTAAAACATTGCTAACTGCACTATTTAAATGTCTGAATTGAAGGATTAAACAGTGTGAACCACAAAATTATGTCTTTACTCTAGAAACATGTTATGGACTAAAAATATAGGGAGATGGAGGTTTCCCCAGTGAGCCAACTTACCCTTTTCTGGTAGGGTAGAAGAAAAACAGGGAGTGCTGCAATGGAAACTTTTAGGATTATTGTGACTAACTTGAGTACAAAGTCTGTCACACCCACAATCCACAGTAAATCCCAAACACTGAGAGGCTGTGTGTACGGAGGAATGAAGACCAGGCTGCAAAAGTGAACAAAGAATCATTAGGGTCTTATGTAAAAAAAAAAAAAATTAATATTCTACACAGAAGCCTACTCAGTGTGCTTATAAAAAACATGTGATAATGACAGCAGGAATGGTGGTGAGGGCACTGCATTGTGGATCATAGGATGGTAGCAAAGATGTATAGTCTGCTAGCACACACACCATACTTCTACCCTTCTTACTTACAGACACCATATTGTGTTCTGAACACATATTTAGCATTAAGATGGTTTCTTGG
The DNA here is from genome assembly GCF_002891405.2 of Cryptotermes secundus. Classification (NCBI taxonomy): domain Eukaryota; kingdom Metazoa; phylum Arthropoda; class Insecta; order Blattodea; family Kalotermitidae; genus Cryptotermes; species Cryptotermes secundus. The sequence goes on along the minus strand of NW_019735471.1, from coordinate 1,585,308 downwards.
TATTTCTCACTCAGCAGGATGGTATAGCAGTAAGACTCGAGACTTCTGTTCAGAAGATACCCACTTCAAATCTTCGCTCAGTTGCTGGATATCTGACTAACACTATTTCTTTATTTTAAGATGAGTGATGGGGACATACACTGAAACAAGAAGTTCTGGGAAGAACTAATTGTCCATTTTCCTTTTACTACATACTTATCACATGACATGACATGGAAAATGTAACATCTAACTGTTCTCTTGTTGTATGTGTATTCATTGCTGCAGGAACATGTTTACCAACCTGTTGCATTTTCCATCTCTTCAAAAGTTCTTAGGGGAAGTCACACAAACATGTAGACACAAAGACAGCAAAGTGATCTCATAAGCCCATTTTTATTTTTTTCAAAATAGGAAAGCAGATTAGTAAGTCATAATGCCTCCCTCCTTACCCATACAGATACACTATTCATGACTTACAGATGACTGCATTCGAAGCTTTATAACCAATCAGTAAAACCGAGTCTCTTTCTTCATTTGTGGTTTATTTAATGATGCTGTCAGAGTCCCAGACTATAGTGTCAAATAACATGATGATTTAATGAATAATGAATTTGAAAGGATGTGAAAGGAAGTGGTCATGGCCTAATTTGAGGTACTATCCCAGCATTTACATGAAAGGACTGAGGAAATGTACCATAAAAAATTAAAACTGTTAGGATACTCAGCGTCCCAGATAAGATCTGAACTGGTCACCTCCTAAACACAAGTCAGAAGAGTTACTTTCTTAGCAAAACTGTTGTTAAACGACCTAGGAATTAGTCAATCCATTCTCCTAGGACAACTGAGTTCCTGTTAGTTACACTTCCGCACATAAATTTCATTAAGTACGAATAGATATTGATGGTTGTATCACCTTCATGTGTAGGGCAATGAAGTTATTCTGGAGACCTGTGTTTTAGGGTTTCATGGTGGTTATAGAAATGTTTCATGTACAGCAGTAGGCTTCAATTTTCCACATAACAGTCACATGGGTTAAGGCACTTATTCAACATAAAGTATGTAATATAAAACAAAATCTTTTAATGCTATAATTCAGCAGAATCGTTATTCTCTCTCTCTCTCTCACTACATACACTATTTTTTTTTCTAACACCACAACACTATAAAAACACAAATATTTGTACAAATTATTTTATGATCAAGCCTCTTCCAATACAAAGTTGCCTTACATCATTGCAGTGGAGTGGGTAGCACTTCTGTTTTGTGTTCAGCACATGCTTACTTTGCATCTTGGCAACGACACTGAGTATCCTTGCTGAGGTTTCTCAAGATTTCCATCAGTCCCTCCAGGCAAATTCTTGGACACTACATGAAACCAGGTCACCACCATTTCCTTCCACAATCTTTCTAATTCAATATTCAACATTATCCTACCATCTGACATCATATACTCTGCACTACTGACAGACACATCAAATAAACCATACATAAATATAAAAAATTATTATAAATACTCATCAGGCACTCATGGAGCTGAGCTCTTCTTGAGAAGCCACCAATTCTGCAGCTACTCAAGAAATTCCTAGCATTTTACTGAATTCATTACTGTGTTCACAAAAGCCCTCCGCTGGTCCCTACCCTGAGCCAGATCAATCCAATCCACATCATCCCATTCTATCTCTTTAAGATCCATTTTATTACTGTCTACCCACCTATGTCTTGGTCTTCCCAGTGGTTTCCTTCCTTCCAGCTTTCCCACCAGCATCCTATATGCATTCCTCCTCTCACCCCATTTTCTTTTATTGCTAGTGAGGTGGGACTAAGTCCCTTGTACTGCGGCCACTTCTGGCCTATTGTACCAGCCCCAGATGATGGGTGAGGGTGATTGTGGAGCAATTGGTGGAATGAAGATTAGCAGGGGAAACTGAAGTAATTGGAGAAAACCTGCCACAGCACCACACTGTCTACCACAAATCCTACTTGACTAGACGCGGGATCGAACCCGGGCCGCCGCAATGGGAAGCCAACGACTAACCGCTTGAGCTATGGCGCAGCCTTCACCCCATTCGTGTTACATGCCCTGCCTATCTCCTCCTTGACTTGATCATTGTAATTATACTTGGAGAAGCATACAAGTTATGAAGCTCCTAATTATGCAGTTTTAAATCTCATATTACAGTGAACAACACTCCGCCTCTACCTTTGCCCTACATCTCAGCAGTACACGAGATAAACAAGTACCTCAGATAGAGCTTCTGGTCTTGGAACATGTAGTAGATGAACAGAATGCATCCTAAGAGATTGCAGACAATCAGTAACAAAGATGACAGCCTACGCCGACTCTGTTTGGCAATCTCCCGCTTTACCACTGCATTAGCATGACTAAAGATGATAAACAAACCAATGAAGATAAGAATACCTGCAATAAAACACACACCTTTAGCACTGCTAACACTGAAACTATGCAAACACCTGCACTTGGCCAAGGTTAAGAATGGTGGAGCCATACCTTCACTCCCTCATACATCTTCCACAGCTTGGTGTTTAATTAATTAAGCCTGGAGATAATTTTACCTTTAGTGAATAAGGGAAAATGAACTAGGTAGGGCATGTAGCATGCATGAGGATACAGAGAAATACATACAAAATTTCACTCAGAGAACCTGTCGCTTAGTTGTCACCGGCATACATGGGAAGAAAATATTAAAACAGATCTTGAATAAGGTATGAGGATCTGGTCTCAATTCCACGGTCTCAGCATAAAGCACTGTGGTGGGATCTCGTAGACATGGTAATGGATCTTTGAGTTCTCAAAAAGGCTGGAAATCTACTGCCTAACTGAGCGTCTATCACCTTGTCAAGTACTCTGCTCTATCAAGGCAGTTATACTGAAAATAGATTTTGTGACCGCAAAATTTAGTCAGCCATTCACAAAATCAGAAAATACAAACAACCAAGTATGATAATTTTTAAATTCAAACTGATACATGACGTTATTTATATTATTATTATTATTGGAGGGGGTGGGTTTCCCCATGCACCGCGACCAGTTGTTGATCTATCGTACATCAATACATGAAGTTAATTTCTATCTTGTTCTTGCATCTCCTTTATAACTGAATACATAAACTTACCCGAACGATGATCATAGGTGGCTTTGGTGAGAAGAATACCCAGGAAAGAAACATATTTTTGCAGTAGGGAAAGGAATTGTCTTGTTTCTGGACTCTGACGCAGCAATTCTGCAGCACCTACGACATGAAAGCAGAGGAAAATTACGAACAAGATGTATTTTATACTTCCCAAATAATCCGTTCAAATCCTTCATCACAGGACACTGCAGAATAATCCACGAATGTGACCAATGATGAACAATGGAGACAACAAAAATATGAAGGTACATATCTTACAAACAGTTCTATCTTCTGGGATATGACGTGTAGTCTGCTGAAAGCCAGCCAACATTTTGGAGGAACATATCGCCTCCATCTTCGGGGATGAAGAATAAGCCAAGCAAGAAACCAATATAAAGCAGGTAGCAAGGAGAGCTCTGCTTCAATGCAAAATGTTTAATCCCAGCCAATGGAAACAGCATTTGGGAAAATCAGGCAGGAGTACTGAAAGCTAAGTAGGTGCAGCTGCAATATCTGCCTGAAGGAAGCAAGTGTTAAGGGTAAAGAGGACACTGAAACTAACAAACCTGACTCACTCAAAGGGCCTCCTCAGTAAATCCATGTACTTCTTTTTAGCAAACTCATCCGAATCTAGAGTGGAATCAGTTCATAAGAGCTAGAATGCTACTTCTATTTTAGAATAATCCTATCTCATGCAATGCCTAGCTCAGAACTTGGCTCGGAATCCAATTATCCTGACCTTTCTGCTAGTACATCTAGCCAAATTCTGGGACAGTATCTCAGATTAGGCCACAACTGCTTCCATTCACATTTTGACACCCCTTCCAATTCATAATTTACTACCATCCCTACCACTGAACACGATACAGCCTCAGCTTCTAAGTGTGCTGTTAAAAAAGTAAGTAAGTGTGTGAGTGACTAAGTAAGTATCTAAGTAGGTATATAAGCAAAGTAAAAGTAAAAAGTAAAGGTATGTAACAGACTATGGAAACTCATAGGGTTATGAGATGTTGAGGTTCCCACATTTTCTAGACAATCAGCTCATAGATGGTGGCAAAGTTGTCAGCCATACGTGCCGGCCACCCTGTACCCCCAGAATATTCCAAGAATATTCCTGGTACTCATTTCTGTTAGAGGCCGAGTCGACCCCAGGGCCATAGTGCGGCTGGAAGGATTAGTGCAATTGTAAATATCCAATGACCTCATCGGGACTTGAACCCGCAACCTTCTGGCTTGTAGCATAGTGCCTCGACCAACTACGCTACCGCATAAGTAGACAGGTAAAATTGGTATAGGTAAATAAATAAAATAAACAAATACAAAATGAAAGGCATGCTGTAGTGAACTTATACCTTCTTCCACATTATTGTTATTGTTGTTGTTGTTGGGTTGGTGCTGGTCTGTATGGTGTGCAGCTGCAGCTTCTCGGATGTTATTAAGGAAATTTTCAGCAGTTGTAGTGTTGGATGTGCCAGCCATGTTGGTATTCTGCTGCTGCTGATGGTGGTGGTGATGGTGATGAGAGTTTGAGGCTTGCTCAGTGTCGACTGTAATCACAAAGCTATCACCAGATGAGGACTGAGTTATGGGAACATTCTGCAGCTGCTGGTGGGATCTAGGTGGCAGTGGTGGCGGCTGTTGTGTTCTAGGTGGCAGCGGTGGTGGCTGCTGTTGGCTCTGCATCTGTTGTTGAGGTGTCCGAAGCCATGACAGAGAAAGACCATGACTTTCTGCAGTTCTTGCATGTTCCATCAGTGGTCGCAGCTCTTCAATCACTGTATGAAGATTGTCTTGTAAGATTCTCTGCCCTTCAGCAGTATGACGCTCCAACTGAACTCGACCAATACCAAACCCACTCAGTGGACCTAAACAGAAAGAAATATGCTGCATGACCTGCCTATCAACAAGGTCAGAATCACTTGAAATATTATATAAATCAGTGCTCACCAAGTTCACTGGTACAGTTTCAGTAAGTAATGGACTACTGTTGGTAAGCTTCATCAATAACCACAGCAGAAAAATAAGTGAGTGAAAGCATGTACTGATCCTAGATCAAGATAGCCATCTGCATGCTTCAGCCATTTCACCTTCAGCATTCATTGGATGGGCTGCCTAGCGGGTTACAGAGCTGGCCTTCACATTGTGGTACAGAAAATCAGTTCCTGTCCCTGATGAAATCTGAGCCCTAGTCATTTATCTGATAACTATATCAACTGAGCTATCGATCTTCATTTGTTCCATCCTGTTGTGTTCCAGACATATATAGGAATTAGGTTAACCATCACACAACTAATATACTCGCTTTTAATATTTTACAATTCGAGAAAAAGAATTACTTTACACGACAAACAATGGTTATGAGCTGCAACTTATTGCTCCACTATGCATGCTATGTACATATGATGGAAACATGTGACAGAAACCACTGGCATGTACATATGACGGCGTTGAAGGGTTAAATAGCAAAGCGAACACAGAATAATTCATTATAATACACAATGCTGCAGGAAGAATGACATTTGAAAAATTGTTACTGTGAAAATTAATTAAGCTAAAAGTGTACGGTGAAAGTTTTGTTTATGCCAATGTGTTGCACCAAACATGCACTGATGTAGGCTCATTCCAAACCAAATGACAGGGAGCCGAGTTGTCAACTAATCTGAAAATATCACCCATCCAACAGAAGGCTGCATGTATGTGGTGGATGGCAGGAACAGTATCAGATACAAGAGTTCAAAGGAAGTTCAGATTATTTTGTGGTGGACATCAGCAATGTCATCACAGATGGATTATGGACACAACAATGTCACATGGCATAGTGCCAATTCAAGAAACTATAAACAACAAAATCAAACTGAAATACTATAATATAAATGTGATACTTTGGTTGGTGTATACCTAGAGGAGTATTCAATGAATGAGCCATTAGCTGATGATTGCCCTGACGACCACTCGATAGTGAGAATGCTCTCGGAAGGCTACTTCTCAAAATTGGGATTCGTGATGAGCTCCTAGCATCAGAATGTGCCATGCCTAAAAAATAAAAAAAAAATAAAAGTTACAACACCTTTTCACTGAATTGTCAAATACAAGGTTCTAGAGTGATGATAATGTGAAGATTATTGCCTTCTGGAATGTAACACTACATAGCATGGTAGAGTATTTCAGATTAGTGTATTCTGAAAGATGTCTGTTACTATTTCAGAGGAATGCGCTGCCTCCATCTTCAGGGTCTAAGAAAACTCTTCTACTGAGAACATGGGAGCAGCGTATTGCTCAACAAAGATTTCAGTGAACTTCTACCAGATAACACAGCATTACATCCCAGAATACAATAATATTAACTAAACTGTTCCTTATAAAGCACTACATGTCACACTATTTCAAAGAGCTTGCATGGACAAGGTGGATGTTACTGAACTTATTTACAAAGAATTAGAAAGCTGCTATCTTAGCATGGATATAATATCAGACCAGGAGTGGAGGCATTTTATGGAACTTAAACCATTCTGGAATATCCATGTTTATCACAGACGAGAAATCAACTGAACTGTAAGAAAATAATAAATACATCTGTGAGTTTGAGTTTCTACCATAAATTTCTCAATAAATATTCAAATTTATCTAGACACCTAATCACGCCTCTAGGCAATACGTTATCCATTACTCAGTGTTCCACCAGATGTCCGTATGGCATACGCAGTATTCACATTATCTGGGTCTATAAACATCAAATTTATCCAGATTATTACTACGGCGTTGATACGCCATGTTACAAAATTCTTTACACATCTTCCAGATTCTGGAATAAAATGTTATTCAAACATAATATATATCCTTCTAACATGAGAAATTCAAAATGTTAACTTCGTGTAGAGAATGAAAATGTACTCCCCCTAAACCCATCACTCATGTGTCAAGTGCGTGTTAAAAGTCCGTTATAAACTACTGTGGGAAATGCCCACATTCAAGCAAACATTACTATGATAACGCAAGTATCACTGGTTAGCAAAGGTGAGTAAACATCCCACACTATTAACGATGTAAACACCTTAAGACATTTCAATCCTAACCACACACTGAAACCTTAATTTCATCCAAAGTCGGATGACACAACACATGACTACTACGCAAGCACACAACGTAAGCCTTTCTAATGTCATAGATAGTACATACCGCGGACATCGAACATGCTCTTGGTACCATGCTCACCATGCTCGACACCACGGATTCCACAAAATACTGATACGAGTATGCGTCTTCCTGGTCTAGAGTGTGTTCAGTCTTTGCACGCGTAATGCAGAGGGTCGGTTACAGTTCAATAATTTAAAATTAAAGAGAATAGGAACAAGACTGAAATGAATTTATTATATATGAACATCAAGAACCTGTCGATTCCTTCCTACCTGTTACATTAGGCAAATAGTCATTATTCATATTTACATGGAAATGTAAATATTTACCCTTCATCAGTTGTGACTCAATACGAAATGCAACCAATATGGTTTTCTGAAAGTACTTTGAAATTTCACGATGTCCCGGGACAAACGAATTTGGCAGTCTCGGTCGTCTAGATTGTCTCGACCGTCGAGACTGCAGTTTCGTACGAAAATTAAATTAGAACACTACACAAGAATGCAAGAACAAAATGAATTTCATTTTCCTCTAGTTAGTTAGTTAGTTAGTTAGTTAGTTATTTATTTAGAAAGGGTGGGTTTCCCCATGCACCGCGACCAGTTTGATCTATTGTGCTTCCCTCTTATGATATTCTACCAGTCTCTTTACCCTACCGATAAATGGTGCGTACCATCAGTCCCGCCGAGCAAGCGAGTTCGGCCACTTGCTTAGCGGTGTCTATAATGCTTCCCCCATCTATCGGAGGCCTTAGAGGCTATTGCTGGGCGGGAAACGTCCTGGAATTTGGCTCAGTGATCCCCTTTGGGGATATGAGGTTCTTTTACGTGCCGTAAAGTTACGACACGGGACACACAGCTTAAAGTCCCTCCCGGAAAACTTGTTCCATGAATTTTTCCGCCCTTAAAAATTTGAACCCGCGTACCACGAGTCATGAGGTGGGAACGTTACCTCTAGACTACGGAGGCCGCTTCATTTTCCTCTAAACAATCGGGCTTCATATATAATATTATAACGTGTTTCGCCACTGAAAACGCCGTTCGGATTGTTAATTGGTTTATTTAACAACCTACAAGTCTCGGCTACAATTAATTACAACACTGTTACGGGTTTACACAATTTACAACCTTACACAATAATCTGGAGGCTGTTCTCCATAACGCAACACGTCACACTATAATATTTCAAGGGACTACTGAATGTAAGAAGGATGGAAGAAATTACATAGTGAGGAACTTCGTAGTTTTCAGTCTTCAAATATCAGGGTGATAAAATCAAGGTATATGATATGGATAGATCATGTAGCATGAAAAGGGAAGTGAGATATGTAGGCAGAATTTGGTTGAAAACCCGAAATGTTATAAAATATGACATTAAATATGTTAGGTGAGTTGTAACAAATGATTCTTAATGTTGTAGCGTTTATCCTGTTTTGGAGCACTTATTTTCAGTGTTTGCTGTTGCCATATATCCTGTTTCCTTCCTGTACTCAGTATGTGTAAAATAAATAGGTACCATGAATGAATTTGAGTCCAGAGACAAGGTATCCTGAGATGATTTATGATTTTTCTCAGTCCAACCACATTTATTTTATTATTATTTACTCTTTATTTAACGAAGTCAGCAGTGGCTCAAGAATTTATAGTGTTGAATAATACAATGATAAGTTAATAATGAGAAAGAATATGGTATCATCAAAGACGTTAACTAGCTGAACCATGGAAAACTAGGAACCTTCTCAGTCAGCATAGTCGCTTTAGGGGCTCAGATTTTAACTCGGTACCTCCTAAATATGAATCATCTCAACCACAATTTCGACAGTCCATGCAAACAAAAGCTGGAATAGTGGCTTCGTAGTATTCAATTCCTGTCCTTTCAAATTCACCATCTTTCTATCATTAAGCATCATGTAAGTCGATCAGTAGACAAAGCGCTCTTAAATAACCTAGTATACATTCACACCAAAATATTTTAATGAAAACAAAAGATTCACGACCTCTCGGGCTACACAGTGTCACAGATTCAAATTCCCCCTGAACATGTAGATGGTTCAGAATTTCATCGGAAGATGACAGGACAATTGCTGTAGCTATTTCTGCCATCTATAGAGGAAACCTGAAAACCTCTCAGGCTACACAGTGTCACAGATTCAAATTCCCCCTGAACATGTAGATGGTTCAGAATTTCATCGGAAGATGACAGGACAATTGCTGTGGCTATTTCTGCCATCTATAGAGGAAACACGAAACTAGGAGAATTTATTTTCTAAAACCATCGTCTCTGTTATGAACTCTCGTTTTCCATGCGCTACTACGTCTTCGACGATCTAATGTAACGGTCATATTTGCATAGATGTTGGTTCAGATGATATAATGGGGCAAGAGTCCACAATAAAAGTGGCAACATATTATTCTGTGAAACAAATAATTTCGTCACATAAAGAAGAATGTCTCAAATCTAAGCAAAATCTAGGAGAAATGAGACATGAGATGTTCTTTAAGGTGAAGAATGTGGCCTGGTTTCGAGACAGTGTAGTCTTATAAGTGGTTATCATTGTTTCTCAGAATAGGCTGCCTCTATCTTCAGAATGGAATCTGTTATGTGGATTGTATACTTTGGGTGTTCTCTCTGGAACTAAATCCGGCGTTTTTGTCCACCACTTTTCTAAGATAGAGGAAAATGATGAATTCATATTTTTCGAATCAGACCAAAATTATAAATTTATTTAGTAATGTCTTTATTTACTTCAGACACATACATTTTCATATATCCTTAATAATTCAAAAGTTAAATTTAAACACTCCTGTTGCTTTTAAGTACGTTATAAGAATCTAACAACGATAATTAAATACAAGCAGATTAATTAGGAGACACAAACGGCCGGTATGTCTGTTGCTTGAGGGACCACGAGAAGAAGAAGAAGAAGAAGAAGAACCAATATACATTACGTAACTTCTTTAGTTTAAAGTTAGCGAGATGCACAATCAGAGATGGAGCCCCCAACTTAAAGATCGAGGGTATGCTAATGTTCTGCATGATTTGGCTATCGCACGCCCCGGGGTACAATAACAATGGGTAAGGATCAATAGTGGAAGGATGAGTCGCAGCGAAAAACCGAAGACACTCGTAAAAGAACTTGTTCCAGTCCCACTCCGTTCAGGACTTAATCCGGATCTCCCTGTTGAGAAGCCAGTGTTTAACCGTCTGTAATATGACGTGGCCAATCAGAACTTGATATTTTGTGTAACGTTAATGCAAAAAAAAATCTCCGTGGCCTGTAGTCCGTAAGCAAACTATACCGACCGAGCTACCGCCGCTTGTCGGCGAAGTTAGTGCCAAACTTGCGGACAGAAGGTGTCACGTGGTCAGTGCAACGGATACCCACGGCCGTTAATCTCGGTTTTCTAGACCGGAGCCGCTACTTCCTTGAAATAGCTCCTCAATTATCCTCGAGGCTGGGTGAACCCCGTTCCAGACCCACTACTTCTAAGGAAAAATAATTAGTAACGCCGGGAATCGAACTCTGACCGCTAGACCACAGAGGCGGTGTACTGCTTCTTCATTTTGTCATTCATGAAAACAATTTGGCAGAATTTTAAAAAATTCGACGAAAAGTCGGCTATTGTGACTTTCAGTTCTCTACAAGAAGAACTAACACGACGATCAAAACACCGCCTTCTTAGAGTATCTGTAAGTCATGGAGTTAAACTGGCTTCTTTTACTTATAATATATGTCACTTAAGAGCAACGCAGTATGGTGCATCAAGTTATAACTTCTGACACAGAATGCGAACTTTAAAAGACAATCCATTTATTGGAAGAAGTAGCGAATACTTGCAAATTAAAGATTTACACTACTAAAAATCAAAACCATGGTCTTTAAAGGGAAATATGGAGTAAGGTTAAAAATAATAATAAACGAGGAAATAATGGAACAAGTTTCAAATTTAGATAACTGAGGTCCGAAATGTCAGTGCTAAATGCTCAAAGACAAAGTGCGTGGCTTTAGTCCGCAAGCGAATTATACCGACCCAGCGACCGTCGCTTGTCGGCGTTTGGCTAAATGCTGAGGAAGATATAAACAAAAAATGCCACGATATATGTGTGTGACAATAAAAATGAAACTGAGACACAATACAAAGAAAGATACGCAGTAAAAATTCTATAAAACCGTGGCAATGCCATGTTTTTATGTACGGCAGTGAACTATTAACTCTTAAAAACCAGATGAAAGACAACTGAAAGCAGCAAAGGTGCTGTTTCTGCAGTCTGTAGCTATGCTGTATGGGACAAGGAATGGAGCGACGGAATAAAGACACAAAGAAAACGCAAGAAACTGGACAAACAAATACACCAAAAACAAAACGGCTTGAACACCCGCAGAGGCTGGAATCATAAAAAACATCTCCGAAGCAACTTTTATATTATCAGCCAATAGAAGACTTTATCCAGGAAGGACAAGAACAAGCTGCATTGGGGACGGAACGGGCTGTCGAGCTCAATCCTTGCAGATCATCATCAGCATCATCATCATCATCATGACGCCGTATAGATTTACATGCCGTACGATTTGCTTCCTCTCTCTCCTTGTAGAAGTATCCTGACTGAGGTTTCCTAGTTTTATTCAGTCCCTCTAGGAAAATTCAGCATAATAACCCTATTTGGCCGCGACCTACTCCTTCCCAGTCTTGTCCAGTTCGGTACTAATCAGTCGACGTTATACTGTACGTTCAGAATACTGATAGCGTCGTTAAACAAGAAGGAACCTTCTGGCCTTGGTCCATGTATTCTTGTATGTCTTTATTCACAGTAAGTATGCCAACTGCCGGTCACGGTAGCCGAGCGGTCTGAGGCATGTACTGTCTTCGCTCGCTCGGAAGTCGGGATCGTGGGTTCGAATCCCACCCAGGGCGTGGATGTTTGTGTGCGTTTTTCTGTCTTTGTGTACAGGCAGAGACCTTGCGACGAGCTGATCACTCGCCCAAGGAGTCCTACCGAATGTGTAAGATTTAGAAAAACCGAAGTGAACGCTGTTCATGGAGGTAGGCCTAGGCCCCCTGGGGTTGTAGTGCCAAGGAAAAAAAGAAAAAGTATGACAACAGTAGATGTAGGTTGTACAGTGACATACAGACTGGCACGAAAATCAGTTAACATAGATAGATAGATTGGTTGGTAGGTAGGTAAGTATGTAGGTAGAGATGATTTGATAACTGGATGAGTAACCAGGTAAGTTACACAAGAAAGTAGATGAAAAGTTGGAAGATCCAGACTGTGATGATTGGAAAACGCAAAGAATTATTTACGAGAACTGAAAGTAAAGAGTAAGTCACACAACAAATTATATGGCAGAATATGTACATATTGGAAAGCAGGACCGTACAGACAAGGGTAAGCAAGGAAGCCAAGCAGAAGTACACTTTCAGTATACCTTGTAACAACAAAGTATTTTTCTGTTATGTGTCGGGAGATTAAAAGGAATTTCTTCGGATTAACAGGATGACGTAGGCTGCAATGTACGTACATGAAATGTCAGTGATACCCAGTTTCCGGTTCCTCCCACAAATCAACCAACCGAAGTGTTCCGCGTCATTAAGAACACCCAGTCGTCTTTTCCTGCGAGACATCTATCGACTGCAGCTGAAACCTAATTAGTACATAATTAGTAGTTAATTAAGAAGAACAGGGCTCCAGTTGTCGCACATGTGTTACAGGAGGACTTGTCGAACAGGCGCGAATTTAGGGGGCGTTGAAATATGTCCTGTCAGCAACGAATACATCAACAACAGGCAGAAATTTCCTATTTGTAAGACTGTGACAAGTGACAAACTTGCACGTTTCCCAGGCCGACGAGAGCCTTTCAACAGCAGCAAGAATTAATATCATGGTTCACGGTTCTCAGGCTTGTCTTTGTATAAAGTTTATTATATGAACGCAAAATGGGGAGATCAAATATATTTAACAACGTCGAGAGAGGAATAATTGGAGAATGTCTCCTACCATTCCAGATGCTTGTAATGCTAATTAAGAACCCAATAAGAAATTTGGGAAAAGTGGCTCGGAGAAGGACTTCTCGTTTGGAAATGTTTAACCAAAGTAACATCCCTTGAGCTTGTTAACATTCTGCACCCTGACATTTCGTCTTGTCACACATATGGCTCGCAAAAGTGGTCGAAACAGGCGCAGTACCCACACGGTGTCCAACAATTCTCGTCCTAATTTTGTTTTCAAAACAATTGGGTGTGTGATGTTTCTAACGTATTAAAGTCGAGGGAAAAATAATTTTCTCTAGGCTTTCAAAGAATTATAATAACCCATTAATTAACTTACCAGCCAGACAGCCTATTTAACAACTAACCACCAAGCCAATAATCGAACAACGAATTATTTGTCTCACCAGCTAAATTACTATTTGGCGAAATAACCAACCAATTTACTCACCAACTAACGAATTCATCTAACTAATTAACTGATTATAGGATTGGCTGACTGATTATTCAGTTACCCCCTTCCTTACTTACTAGTTTATCTGACTGACCAACTTACTAAGGAACCAGCTCATTATCAGACTGATTAATTTTAGGCTAATTAATCAATTAAGTCATAAATTTAGCAGATAACAAACCAAATAACAATTAGAAAAATTATCTGATTATGCTTTTTCACCAACAATCTACATATCTAACCGACTAACTAGATTAAACTCAGCCTTCCTACTTTAATAATTCTGCATTTACCTAAGAGAACCTCTAAAAATCTCCGTGGCTTTTGGTCCGCAAGCGAACTATACCGACCGAGCGACCGCGGCTTGTCGGCGAAGTTAGTGCCAACTTTTGCGGACAGAGGGTGTCGCTCGGTCAGCGCAACGGATTCCCACGGCCGTTAATCTCGGGGTTCTCTTCCCGTAAAAAAATATTCATTATCATAATCAAAATTGTCCGCATCTGCTATTGTTTGCATCTTGTTGCACTGACATCCATGTCAGTAACAATCACATATCTCTTCGCTGGAGTAGTCCATCCACAATAGCAACGGGAATGTTTCATCTTCAGCTAGTGACATAGACCGTTACGTTATCGTTGTAAACTAACGGGATTCTGTTTTCAGTTGCTTTCCTTGTTCATACAGCTGTGGGAGTCCGAAACACACTCAGGACTTGCCTTCCGTAAAGGGCAGCGCCATAGCTCAAGCGGCAGCACGGGTTCGATCCTGGGTCTGGTCAAGTGGGATTTGTGGTGGAGAAAGTGGCGCTGGGGCAAGTTTTCTCCGAGTACTTCGGTTTCCCTTGCCAATCTTCATTCCACCAATTGCTCCACAATCACCCTCACCTATCATCTGGGGCTGGTACAATAGGCCAGATGTGGCCACAGTACAAGGGACTTAGTCCCACCCCACTAGCAATAAAAAAATACCTTCCGTAAAGCTGCCTACACAAGGCATGAAGTAACCTGGTTCGTATAAAGTGGATCGACTTCATAAAAAATGATTTAATCACAACAGACTCTCCAATTTCAATATTTCATTCAATTATTTGTTTCTTCTATGCGAGCTAAATTCCCACCCCATCCTTTTATTTAATTCATTATTACTACTAGGAGTAGGCCGCCTCTGTGGTCTAGTGGTCAGAGTTCCTGGCTGCAGAACAAGAGGTCCGGGTTCGATTCCCGGCGCTACCAGAATTTCCGAGAAGTGGTGGATCTGGAACGGGGTCCCCTCTCAGCCTCGTAAGGATAATTTAGGAGCTATTTCAAGGAAATAGCGACTCCGGTCTAGAAAACCGAGATTAACGACCGTGAGGATTGGTTGCGCTGTCCTCGCGACACCCTCTATCCGCAAAATTTGACACTAACTTCACCGACAAGCGGCGGACTCTCGGTCGGTATAGTTCGCTTGCGGACTGTAATCAACTGGAATGACGGAGATCTTTTTATTACTAGGAGTACATGCTTATCAATTTTCTGGTTGTGACCTTTCTAGAATTGGTTTAGGTCCAGGTATTGTTCTCAGCATTTGAATATCCTTCATCTCCCTTCTTTCAGCAGAAATCTCTCTCTCTCTCTCAGTGTCACATACGTGCATGCACACACACACAGGCACTAAACAAGAAGCAGTCATTCAATTAAAGTTTTAACATTTCCATTCTATAGATTCCTTTCAAAAAGACGAAGTGAGAGTAAGAGACTGAGATAAGAGAACGGTTGTGTGCATATCCAGAATTTATTCAGGTCTTAATTTATCTTAAATATAACATATTTCTTAATGTTGTTTACTAAAATATTACGCAATGTTTTGTCATGGTTGTATTTTGTTCATGGCTTCCTGAGTTTCTTCTTCGAAGCTGTTTATCTTCCAGTCGGCAGCTGTGAAGAAGTTTGTTTTCAATTCTAGTCTATTAAGAACAGTTACTGAGACCGGACTTTGCAGCTTAAACGAGCGACACGCTGAATGAGCATTTCTTTGGCGGTCTCTGCTCTTGGAAGGGGGCACTTAATACAAGGGGCCACATTAATACTAAATGTTGGAGAAACACATCATAAGCAATACAGTGAACTGAAATAACAGAGCTTTGTTTATATCGAACTCGCTGACTTGGCAATAACGCACTGGACTCGTAACTTCGAGATTCTAGGTTCAAGCATCTGTCGACAAAAAGGGCTATCCTGACTGGGGATTTCGTAGTTTTCCTCAATCTTTCAAACAAATGTCGAGATAGTAACATAATTAGGTAATGACCGCTTCCTTGCAAATTATCACCGATTCATCATTCATCCTGTCATTCGGTGTTATACAGTCTTGATACTGAAAGATCATAAAATGACCCACAAAAAGAAATCAGCTGCAATGACGGTTTTTCGAGAGTTGTTTTAGGTCTTTAGGTTTTGCTGCCGGATGTCGTTATCAATTACGTCAATCGTTAGACTTACAGTCTATCATATTTGACATTTTTGTTCCAAATATATACAGTAACGTTAATATCTGTCGCATTTTCTACAAATCTTTCGGTCCTGATAGTCGTTAACTGATTCGAATTCACCCCGAAACTATTTCCTCTCGCTACAGATTGTACGTGCCATGTTCCTTATTCGTTTAAACCCAATTTCTGTATTTCTGCTGATAACATATGCTTTCAGAAACCGTTCATCTGGCTGATTAAGCGACTGAGTCATCGCAATAATGTACCGTCACGTGAGTTTAGTGACTATAAACGAGGTATGGATTGGTAATCCTACAAGTAAGGATTATGTTCTCACTGTTCTGCGTACTTCACAAATCACTATAAGACACTAGTTTTTTTCTGTCTGTTACAGTCTTCACTAGCAGTTGCTTGGTAGGGGCTTTCATCGGCGGAATTTCCCCTTCCTCTGGTTCCAGAACTGTCCCATGTCTCAGCTATCAGCTTCTAACAGTAACAGCTAACAACAACTGAACCCCAGAGCTTATCTAACTGACTAATACAAGGCAAAATCAAAATTATGTTATGACCGACAGTCAGTCGGCCAGTCTGTCTTGGTGTCAATCTGGGGTCCAAGAACAAATTTCTGTTACTGTCAGACAGTTGTCAGTTTGATGTGACACCGTGTAGATAATTTGTTAACCGACGTTTTGGAGGAACGTATCGCCCCCATTTTCAGAGTATAAGAAATGCACTAGCGTTGATCCAGCGTGAGCAGGTGTCTGAAGGTTTCTTTAATGTTACATCAAATTGTACACTACTGCGTTTTAGAGGGCTTAACGTATACACAGGTCTTTATCTCGAGTTCATAAAATGACATACACATGTGCTACGGAAAGAAAAAAGATGCTCCATATTCATGTCCTGCGAATTGACTGAAAGATTAATTAAACTACAGGACTTCGAACGTGGCTTAAAAATGGCTAAAGGTTTTCAAGAAAGAAGAAAAATAACAATAAATCAAGAAGCCCTGGGAAGAACTGATCGCCCATTTTGCGAGACGGATCACATAGAAAACGACGCGTCCAACAATTATTTTTTGCTGCGGGAACGTCCTTAGCCAGCCGTTGCCTAGCAACGAGAGGATATACAGAGGTAGACCGACATGCTCTCTTCTGATACGACAAGGGCTACATAGCAAACGAGTTCAACAATTCTTATATTGTAAGATTTGAGGCTTTCAAGGTGGTGACCATGAAGAAAGCAGTCTTCTGGGATTTGGCACCGTGTATATGTGGTGTTAACCGACGTTTCGGAGGAAAGACTGCTTTTACCGGTTCTCACGGTCTCTTCGCTTGCAGATTTCTTATATTTTTCCCTCTACCCTGAAGATGGAGGCGATATTTTCCTCCGAAACGTCGGTTAACACCACATATACACGGTGCCAAATCCCAGAAGACTGCCTTCTTCTATTCTTATATTATTGCGTTTGTATTCGTTGCAGCGGTAACGATTTTAGTGAACCGTTGCCTAGCAATAAGAGGGGGACACACGTGCAGACACACAGACTGATGGAAGGGATTTATGAAGTACGCCATTGAGGTGGGCTATTTACAATGATATACATACCAAGTTACATAAATATTGGTTCAGGCATTCAGAAGTTAATAGGGGGGATAAACAGGCACAGCGTGACATCTCATGAGTTTATTTTCGTTTTTTTTTTTTTGAACTAAAGAAAGTGTGTTAAGGGATGATGCTGTTGGCAATAGCTCTTTCCAATGTTCACTCGCGAATGGCGCTCTTTGGTTTCGCCGCCACGAGCCTCACAACTAACTGTTTCGGTGTAGAATGAAACAGTATCATTTAAACAACACACTGACGTAACAAGGGTCTCGGTGTCTGACATTAGGTGGAGAGAGGAAACTGGCTTGTTCACTCTCTGATCTAAGGTCCCCACAAAACAGGGGGAAAAGACTGAAGCATAACATCAATGGAATATGCCCGAAACACAGGCCTCTTTTTGTTCGGTACAAATTAGGCGCGGAGCTAATGTTGTATGCGACACTAGTGACCTCTGTTTTTGGTCGACCCTTCACTGTTTCGTAGAAAAGTTATGTTTTTTGTCCTGTTTTGTGGTGGCAATTAATCAGTCTGTCTGATGGCCCTCTTACTGCATCTCGGGTTACCCGGCATGCACTGCGGACACTAACCTAACCTAACCTAACGTAACAGTGCTGCCAACTAGCCGGAAACTGAGAATTCTAAAACATTTACTGGGTTGAAAGTAATGTGGAAATATACAGTGACTATATAAACGTTTCCACGAACACGGAGCGAGACGACTTACTTTACAAAATGTTTCTTTTGTAACTAAGTAAAATAAGAACATTAATGTCTTCTGGAATATGACGCCTTACAGTTTGGTAGTTACAGACTTCTGTTTTATACTCTGAAGATGGAAGTTTCAGGTTACTCCGAAACGTTGGTGCCTTTCTAACAGACTACACAAGCATCACATCCCGTAACAAATGATTTCATGCTCACTCAGTATTGTTCAGACTGGATTTTATTTCCTGCTACATGCTTAACACCTCATGGGAGCATCGTCAGGCACTAATATATTTTTGACATGTCTAGGGTCACTGAACTCCTAATCTGGATCCATATTGGTGCAATGCGTCGTGCTCTGTAATTTAAATTGTGCCTCGGGTTATAATATAAGTAAAAAGGTAAAGTTGTCCCTGTACTTAACTAATTAAGCACTACGCAATCAAGGCGTATGGGGGAGTGGATGTATAGATCTACATTTGCTTGACCTCGGCACTAGTTGGAGGTGAGTGGTCAGCTTCACCCCTCGGCCGCTTTGCCCCCGGTACCCATTGGATAGGAGGTTGGGTGGACCCCAGAGCCAGTCTGATCGACATGGAAGAGAGAAAATTCGAACTCCGACCCCTGTCTTCCAGCCCCTAGCCAGTCGTAATACCGACTGAGCTATCTCGGCTCCGGTTACAGTATAAGTATTAAAATTGAATAATAGAAGTAAACTCGGTCTTGCGGACTACAGGCCACGGAGTATATATATAATATATATTAGGAAAGTATATTAAATACTGACAATTTCTTTTGGCGCTGCAGCCCCAGTTTGGGCCCTGGCTTACCTCTTTGAAACTCTCCGTTCCAATTCGGTTTATTAGATTTTGGATATTCGGTAGGCGTGAAGCTGACCAATTATTTTCAGCTAGTGCCGAGGTCAAGGAAATGTGGATCTATACACACCTTCCCCCATACGCCTTCATGGTGTAGTGCTTAATTAGTTAAGCATAGGGACAACCTACTTTTTGTAGAACACAAATCGACTTATTCCACTTTTTTTCTTATGTGACATTATCCCAACCCATCTTTTCTAAGCTCGGATATGGTCCATATTTTATTTTGGACTCAATTTATTTTGTCTTTTGTTGTTCTTCTACTGCTTGCTGCTGTAGGCATATTCTTGTTTCCTCTGTTCTCACCTCCCTTGCGTGAGACAGGAACATTTGTTCTCGAATTGCCTATACGACAGTATACTTGGGCTAGCAGGCCTGTTTGCCATGAAAATTCTTCACTGATACATCAGTCAACATCCAGGGACTGAATGCTGCATCCGGATATTCTAATCTTTTTCGTGATTTTACTCATCTCAGTGTTTTATTTTTCCCTTGGCACTACAGCCCCAGTGGGCCTAGGCCTACCTCCATGAACTTCTCCGTTAACTTCGGTTTTTCTAGATCTTACACGTTCGGTAGGACTTCTTGGGCGGGTGATCAGCTCGTCGCAAGGCCTCTACCTGTACACAAACTCAGAAAAACGCACACACAAACTAAACATCCATGCCCTAAGTGGGATTCGAACCCACGATCCAGGTTTCCGAGCGAGTGAATACAGTATATGCCTTAGACCGCTCGGCTACCGTGACCGGCCATCTCAGTGTTTAGATTGTTGAATTACAAGAGACCTATTTTCATCGTTCACTAATCGACAAAGCCTACTTTATGCGATGTAAGTAAGGCTTATATAAAACAACTGAAATACAAATTTGTCCCTGTGCTGAATTAATTGAGCAATAGGGATTGAAGACATATGGGGGAGTGGAGGTATAGCTCCACCATTCCTTACCTCGACATTAGATGGAAGTTAGTGGTCACCTTCACGCCCCCTGCTACTACAGGTACCCATTGGATAGGAGGTTAGGTGAGACCCTGAACCTGTCTGGGTTCTGTGGAGAAGAGAAAACAACACATATTATTGTACACTACACTCCCGTGTGAGGGTTTCGCTGGTGAAGCTGTCAAGATTATTGTCTTCAGGATGATGGGTCACAGAGTTACAAATGCTTCAAGGGAAGCTGCCATCTCAGTTTTTAGGGTTCAGTGAAGCTGGGGAGTAGTAGGTTCCTACTTTTAGAACCCTTTATCTTCATAAAGAGTACTGATTTTTTGTATCTTTCCCCTGCAACCACCTAGTTTCCACAACCCTGATTTATAAAATGCGGTTGTTCCTGATCTTCCTAGCAGGCTGAAGGTCTGTTACTTCTATGAGTTTCCTTTGTTAAGTGTCTCGAATTATTCTAGGGCCCATCTTGCCTTATGTAGAAGGGGAAATTTAGTGCTGTTTATCTGGAAATTAAAGACAGCCGGATACTGAAATTGACAACTCATCTCTGCAGGGTTTCGAAATTAAAATACATATCTTATATCTACAGACTTTCATGACGTTGTGACTGGTTTTGTATAGATATAAAAACGGTATTTTGCTTTGGAGGCGGAACAGAAGCTGTAAATATTCGAGAAAGAAAAGGGGTCAAGACGGATGGATGAAGTGGAGAATGGAGACTATTACATAATGGGAAACTTGTCGAATCATTCATCATCATCAGTAATCTGTCAAGACGACAGGTCCACAGTCTCTTCCAAAACAGTTCCTCCACTTGATGCGATCTAGAGCTTTCTCCTTCAAATGACAGTATCCTCTTCTGTCCCCAAGGTCATCCAGCATCTTCTTACGTCTTCTTCCTCGTCTTCTTGTCACTTCTATCCGCCCCTCTATCTTTGACGTTCATAATTTTTTCAGTTTATAATTATTCAGCAACGCTGTCAGTTGCTCAGCCTGTACAGAGTCGAATGGTAAAGGTAAAGACAAAGTTGCCTCTTCATTAGTTAAGCATCAGTCCATAAACATGTATGGTGGAGTGGAGGTACAGCTACATGCATTCTTAACCTCAGCATCTGATGAAAGTGCGTGGTCAGTTTCACGCTTCGGCCGCTTTATTCCCTGGGAAATAACCTCGGTTCCCATTGGTTCAGCCAAGACACTGCCTACAGGAGATGGGAAGGTTACTAATGAACTGGAAGGAATGTGAAAGGAGACGATCATGGAAAATTTCAAGGTATTATACAGTGATTGGCCTGGAAAATTATTCATTAATAATCCAACAATTTGACGCTATAAAGTCAGAGCTGTTGGCAACGTCGTTAAACAACAAACATAAACAGATGTTTGCAATTGTTTACGGTGAAATTATGGAGACACAGACAAATGGATGCGTGACTCTTAGTAAGAAACAACAAGTACATTTCAGAGGTGTGGTAAGGAAACCAAGAGTAAAGCGCCACGGAAAATTATAATATTAAAATTGATCTTACGGAAACTGTGCTCAGTATCTACACGTCGCCACATCCCAGAAGACGGCATTCTTCATAGTTACTGCCGTGAAAATCTCAAATTTTGCATGTGCTAAAATCTTTTCGGGAGGTGGTTTCGAGGACTATGACTGACTCGAACTGGCGAAAAGAATTTCTGAATGTTGAGATTAGGCTGTTTAGTGATACCCTCAACAGCTTTGGTTTCTTGTAATTAAAGCTTGACCTGTGAGGTCGATGGGAATTATAGGTGTTTGGATTTATGGGGTCTGTTCCTTCCCCCCTCCCGCCTTCCTGGACGTTGTCTTTGATTCACGACTTCACTAACCCGCCTGCCCCTTCACTCCTCGTATGAGCCTAACTCAGCAAAACGACTTAAAGGCTGATTCACGTGCACTTAAGTTATAGGTACGGGTAATAAGGACGGTGAAGATTGTGATAGGGACTGAAGGTACGCTGACAGTTGTTCATACTGTCACGACACCGGTTGGCCTAATTGGTCTAGAACGTTCCGCGATTACTGCCCGTATTTTTAGATATGGTATTCCTCAGACAGGCCAAATTAAAGGAAGAGTTTTGGGGGGGGGTGCAGGTGTCGCTAGCAACTCCAGAGCACAACAGAAATAAATTTGTTTCGAAATATTTTACCATGAATTATTAGTATGAATAAATCAATCTACCTCCAGGAAGATTCCTGGTTCTCATTTCTTTCAGAGGCTGAATCGACCCCAGGGTCATAGTCCGGCTGGAAGGATTAGGTCAGTTGAAGAAATCCACATCATCGGGACTCGAACCCGCGACCTTTCAGCTTGTAGCATAGTGTCCCAACCAACTACGCTACGGTGTACTCTCAAAGGAAAGAAAGAAGTGTTTAAATTTTTATTTTTGTGCGACTGACTGGCCTACTTATATGTCATTGGAAACTATGTGTTTCGTTATCAGGGTCTGTCATTAAGAAGTAGCTACATCCCAAGGGCTGTTTCTTAATGACAGGAGAGAGGGGCCACACACTGTCATTACATAGCCCAGCAATTCTCACAACTTACACAAGAAAATCTATTTGCCAAATCTGATGTCCTGAGATCAACATTTAGCGTAGGCCTCCTGGTTTTAAGAGTGTCCCCAACTTCAGTACTTAAATTATATGTAACCGTGATTTATAGCCTTGTACGTGTAATCTGCTGATTGGTTGCACCGACTCTTTGTTTACTTAACGCCTCCTCTTCACCGGAATAAATCATGCAGCATCGAATATTAATAAGATTTATTTATGAATGTTATAAGTATATTAGAATGAGCCGGGATAGCGTAGTCGATATCGCGACTAGTTACTGCCTGGACGACCGAAGGGTCGGAGTTCAAGTTTCGGTGGGGCAAGAATTTTATTTCTACGTCGTTCAGACAGACTCTAGGATCCACCCAGCCTCCTATCCAATGGGTACCGGGGGATCTTTCCACGGGGATAAATCGGCAGGGGCGTGAAGCTGACCACTCACCTCCAGCTAGTGCCGAGTTCAAGAAAATTTGTATCTATATATTCACTCCCCCACACGCCTTCATGGCGTAGTGCTTGATTAGTTAAATACAGGGACAACTTTACCATATAAGTATATTACAAAGATATTTTGAACGAACGGATAGTGAGATTATCCGCCTGGATATCCTGAGTGAAACTTTGAAGACCCTCAGTAGAATGACCAGTGTCTCAGTCCAGTTTCGAACGGAGCATCTCTCGAATAAAATTCTAGAATATTGCCGCTGTACAATTAGTTCGGTCCAGTTGTTCATATTACAAGAATACAGGGTATGCAGAGCTGATTACTGCGTTCCATTTCTGTACGTGTTAAGGAGAAGATGGTAAAGCTATCCCTGTAACAGACCGTGAAGGCTCACAGATGGCGGTAAGGTTGTCAGCTTTACGCGCCGGCCGTCCTTTACCCTCCCAGGAAGATTTCTGGTCCACACTTCTGCTAGAGGCTGAGTCGACCTCAGGGCCATAGTGCGACTGGAAGGATTAGGTCAATTGAAAATATCCACCTCATCGGGACTCGAACCCGCGACCTTCCGGCTTGTAGCATAGTGCCTCCGCCAACTACGCTACCTCAAGAGGACTATGGTGCATTAGACAGGGGGAAGAATGTGAGCATGATAACAGTTATCGCTCAGAAGGAATTGAGAACACAATATATAGTTAGAGGGGGCGTAGTGGTTGAGGTGTTATGCTACAAGCCGGAAGGTCGCGGGTTCAAATCCCGATGAGGTCATTGGATTTTTTCAGTTGACCTAATCCTTCCAACCGCACTAGGCCCTGGGGTTTACTCAACCTCTAACAGAGATGAGTACCAGGAATTAATTAAATAATTTTCCTGGGGAGTAAAGTGCGCCCGGCGCGCAAGGCTGACAACCTTACCGCCATCTTTGAGCCGATTGTCTAGATTATGCGGGACGCTGAACGTCTCACAACCCTATGGACCTTCACGGCCTAGTACAGGGATAGCTTTATTTTTACTATATATAGTTAGAAGTCCTGTGTAACAAACAATCTTTTTCTTACGATTGAAAAAGTTGTTAGCCCCATGCTCAACACCCAAGCTGAAGATCATTACTGCTCATTCTGTATAGGCCTATTCACAGCAATATCCGATAGGCCGTCTACTCCATCCGCAACCCGAGGACTCACCATGCCGTCGTGACAAGGGGCCCACGACCAATAGGAAAACTCAGACATAGGTTGGAAGATAATATTAAAATAGATCTTAAAGATAAATGTTAGAGTGGTACGGACTGCATTAATCTGGTTTATGATATTGTAACGTGTCTGGAATCCAGAAGAGTCGCTTCTATGGAAACGCTAGAACAGACCGTTACATAGGAAGTAACAATAGCGACACTGTAATCCCAACAGTGAGCCGTTGTGTAGAGAACATCGAATCTCCACGGTTACGACGAATACGCGAAACGTTCCCACAGAGACAACGCGATAACAATGGGTAATTGCGTAGGAAAAGCGGAACCGACAAAGCAACGTTTCCACTGCTATAACAGAGGATTCATTTGCCTAGCAGCGGCCAAGGTTATAAAAGCCCGGCTTCAACGAGAAGTCTTCAGTCTCGGAATAGCCATCTTAGAAGAAAGTCTTCATCGAGCCACCTAAGAAGTCAGTCGCTCTCTCCAGCCTTCGGAGTAGAGTGTCTCGGAACAACCGCCAGGGAAGACAGTCGAGTATCGGCCGAGACATTGTGTAGACTAACAATTGCAAAGCGTGTGATTGTGCAAGTGAAGAACAAAAAAGGTTCTACGGAATTCGAGAACGGCGTGAATTTATTTGTAGCGCGACACACAAAACACGCTACAATATGAAACAGTGGAGGGCTCTTGTGAACACATTCGAGTTCCATAAAATGTTCGGAAATTCTTGAGTCGCTGAGCGACTGGCGGCTTCTCAAGGATTCAGTTCCATGGAGTTTTTGGTAGACTATAATTAGACCGAACCAGTTGACTGATTGTGACTGGGAACTATAGTGATTTTCTTCAGCCCTTCCAGGCAAATTCCGGAATTGCACTTTCAACTGGGCAAAGGTCGTTTCTCTCCACACACTTTTTAATTAATTATTCATTAATAATGGTACCAATCGTCTCTATGTAGTCTGAGCTACTGAAAGCATCATTAAAGATTGGACCAGCATACAATCTATTCAGGATGCATATGGAGCGTGGGACTGTCGATGTTTGAAGAGACATCCACCTATTAAACTTCTGTACAAATATTTACCGCTGTTGCCGTAATAAATACACGGACAAGCTTCAGTCTGTTGTGTCTTCGTTAGCCGTTGCGTAGTAGCGCTTCGGGCGATGGCAGATTGTTAGCTGGTTAAGCAGTCACAGCTGAGCTCTTTCTCCCGGATAACTTAATTGGATTGAGTCTGAGTCTTATGTTACGACCGACGGTCTCTCGGCCAGTCTTATCATGGAATAAAGCACCCATGTGGGGCTTACGACCAGATTTTTATTACTGCCAAACAGTTGCAGGTATGTTGATGTGGGCCGCTTTCTCTGACGAGAGGACATGTCTGTCGTTTACTACTGCTGGCCCTCGGCAGCATAGTCATTCTCGTGTCCAAGTTCCGTGGTACTCGCGAGCATATTTTATTGTCTTATATTCGAGACTGCCTTTTCTTCGCCTCCTACGACTCGCAGGGCTACGGTGGGGGTATTCGCCCCCGCCTCCACATGGGATATGAGCCACTGAATTGGATTCAAGAATGAACTCTCTTTTGTAACTTCGAGAGAACTGAATAGAAGTCTCCACACCAGACAGTTCATGTTTTGGTCTCTTGTATCAGTTGTAGCTGAAACTCCTAGTGATTTAAAGCTTATATTCCCGTGGAAACCCACTATGTTGATTGTTTGTATCCACGGAAATATTTGTTGAATCTTCGTTGATATGAGAATGCGTTTTAGCGAACCGTTGCTTAGCAAATGGAATTCCGCTTGAATGAATGTGGGTGGTTCCCACAGGAGTATATGTAATTTCAGTCAAGTGACTTGCGCAGTTCACAAGCACATGCCGGTCCACTTGTAGCTCGTAAGCGCGTTGATATCCAGCTTCGTCGTTATTAACTTGCGGGATCATGGTGTGAACTGCGCTCATAGGTACTTCCCCGGCCCTCTTCCAATAGGAAGCCTCTATGACCACGTTCACTGGCCCTGCTTCACGTCTGCTCCATGTACAGCCTGAATATTGTATAGACAACTTTTATAGATTATTCTAGACAGGACACGAGATTCAGTTCTTAGTCTTCTGGGCTCAGAACAGACTGTCCGCTCTGCCACATAAGCTGCAGCTGGCCGCCAGATAGACGGAACTGTTGAAAACATATCATAAGCCGCTTCTGATGACGTCACATCCACCTGCAGGTAGCCGTACGGATTAGAGACGAAGTCGTACCCACTTGATCCCTGACGCATACAAATGTATTTATTTTATGGACGCAGAATTGCAGCGAGTTCGGAACCAGTAACTCCATTGAACATAATCCCCCTTCAGAAGCTGACAGTTGCTCAGATGGTCAAGAAACTCGAAATTTACGACACCTTAAGGTTTACTGGGGAGCCGGGATATCGTAGTCGCTACTGTTTGGAAGACCGAGAGGTTCGAGTTCGAGTCCCGGTAGAGGCAGAATCTTTTTCTCCTCCATGACTTCCTGACCGGTTCTGAGGCCCACCCAGTCTCACATTCTATGGGTACCCGGAGATAAAGCGGCCGGGGCGTGAAGCTGATAACTCACCTCTAGACCTCCACCCCCCGTACTTTCTTCATGGCATACTCCTTGATTAACTAAGCCCGGAGAAAAATTTGTATTTAGCTTTGCCATCTGACGACACCGGTGCGGGACAGCGCTCTTGTCGTGACCAGTAAGACATTTTGTCTTATCCGTAGCGTCCAGACTGACTCTGGAGTCCATCTGGAATGGTAAACATTTGGAAACGAGTGCTGTTTCCCCCGAGTTAATGCGGCTGGGGCGTGAAATTGATCACTCACCTTCATTTAGAGCCGACATTAAGAATGATGGAGCTATACTTCCACACCTCCATACGCCTTCATTGCCTAATACTCAATTCATTAAGCACAGGAACAACTTTACCTCTACCTTTAACCATTCGGCGCTGTATAACTTATGCAGAGGAAGAAGTGTACTTAAACTTAAGAATGACGGTCTAAATCACATATAACAAAAAAGGAAAAATTGTCCCGGTGCTCAATGAATTAAAGACCGTTATGAAAGAGTAAGGGGGATCTCGGCGCTTGACGGATGAGGGTGGTTAGCTTCAGGCCACAGTTCTATACCCCCGAGGGGAGAGGCTGGGTGAGCACCAGAGCTGGTTTAGACGAAGTGGAAAAGAGACAAGTCTTACCCCTTCCGGGATACGAATCCCGGTTGTCCAGTCCGTTGTTGTACCGGCTGAGGTATCCTTACTCCGGGCACGAAGCAAATATTGTGTAGACACTACAGACATGTCAGCTGTCTGCGGATTGATATGCAGAACAAAGCAGTGATTGCAAGCAGCACAAGAGGCTGTGTGCAACAGGTCTCCGTGTCCATATTGCCCGCACGTCCCCTCTATTATCGATTTCAGTCGGCGGGCGTGGCGGACCAGTGCCGACCGAACGTCACGAACCTCGCACAGGTTTCCGAGAAATCGGCAATCGGAATTTCACAAACGACGGCTTACCAGATGTCTTGGAATTTAAATGGATTCTTCTCGTGGTCAGTTTAAAAGCGGATTATTTTTCGGAAAGTTTTCAGTGTTTGGATGTCGCTCGGGTAGTCTGCTGGCCTGCAACATGTATATGAATGTTTGTGGAGACAAGCTTCTTCGTGATATCTAGTTTCTTTCGGAATGTCCAAGATTACATCTTCTGTAAATTCCGTAAAAGTTCGTTTTTCCTTTTTTGATCTTCATTTTGTGAAAAACAAGCTGGCCAATCGCAACAGACGGACAGATATTTCTCTTCTGTTAACTATGGAATATAATTTAAAATAGGACTATCGATTTCTTTTTCACACATAAACACTGCTTTCAGTTGTAAATTAATTAACAATAATCTTTATAGAATGTCATAATTACTAGGTTTTGGGGCTTTGTCCATCGTCTGGTATTCTAAAAACGAGGGAACACAACGTTTCGGAAACTGGGTCTGTTTCCGTCCTCAGGTGACGATGAACAAAGTCCAAAAATCCAGTAATTCTGAGTACTATACACCACCATAACAACCCTTAAGAATCTACTTTCATAGGGTTTGTTTCCTAATAAGTTAGAGAATCAAGTCTGATTCTAAGGAGACACAAAATATATTCATTCATTCATCAGTAATCTGTCAGACGATAGGTCCACAGTCTCTTCCAAAACAGTTCCTCCACTTGATGCGATCTTCTGTTTTTGGAAAGAGACTATCCAGGAAAAGTGATAATGTGATAAAGTGATAATAATAAATATATATCCACATTTTAAATGTGACTACGAAAACTTTTCTTATGCCCGAGAACCGCTAACTTACGAAGTCATTCCCTTCATGTTATCAGGTGAAAAATTTTTTACGCAATTCTCATTTCCTCTTACGCCTACGCATTGTATCTATTCTATCGCTTAACATTCCATCCCCTTTAACAGAGCGGACCATAGCTTGAACTGGTTCCGAATAACATTGCGAACATTTTACTTCAGAAAAGTCAATTAGCTAAAAGTTAGAACATTTACAACTGCGGACAGACACACAGGAATGTGAGGGGGAGAGAGAGGGGGTATTAGTTGGAACACGCAACAATAAGCTGAAGCAAGTGAACGAAATGAAAGTTGTTGAGGGAGGCGGCTCCTTCCAAAGCTTATGTTTGCCACGGAGCCTTCACAAGACGCTCAATTAAAACTTAAAACGATCGCAAGGGATCGCATTTGTCAATTAATTTTAGAATAATTTAACGACCCTGTTTCAGTTGCAGATGTTAGATATGTTAGCTTATTGCGTGGAATGAGAAATAAAATATGATTATAGATAGTGAATGGGGTATGCGGTAGCGTAGTAAGACGAGACACTATGCTATAAGGCGGAAGGTCGCAGATTCGAGTCCAGATGAGGTTGATTTTTATAAGTTTACCTAATTCTTCCAGCCGTATTATGACCCTGGGGTTGACTCAGCCTCTAACAGAAATGAGTACCAGGAATCTTCCTGGGGGGGTAAAGGGCTGCCGGCGAGTAAGGCTGACGACTTTACCGCCATCTGTGAGCCGATTGTCTAGATAATGTGGGAGCCCCAATCTCTCACAACCTTATGGGCCTCCACGGCCTGTTAAAGGGATAAATTTACGTATAGATAGTGAATGGATAAGAATTTTAGAGGAAACTGTCTTTCGTATATTTAAAGGTACGGCCCCAAAATACGCATGAAGAGAAAAATAACGAAAAATTGATTTGTATAGAAGAGTAAAATTTATTAACTTTGATGGCTTATTACCATATGAAGTTTCAATAAGATTTGAGGTTTTCAAGGACGTGATTATTTATTTTGTTTTCCTTTGATTTCAGATTTCGTGCAATATTGTGGGTAGACAGCAACGTAACGGAGAAATATTTATGCACTTCGAACCTGAAAATAGAGGCAACATTGCTCCGAAACCTTAACATCTGCCCACAAGACTACGCGGTATCTCATATCAGAAGACACCAATATGAAACTGTCAGTCACGTGTCTTCGATCCTGTAAATCCTAAGCCTTAAATAACTTTAACTCTGAAGATGGTGGCGGTATGCAACAGATTTCATTTCCACAAATTTTATTCGCATATTTACATTCAAACGAAGAGTGCTTACAAAATCTTTAAAAATACCACGAAGATGGAGGCAGCAAGTTCCTCCGAAACGTTTGTATCTACCGACAAGACTACAGAATGTCATCATGCAGAAGACCAGAATCTGAAAACTGTACAATTTTCTCTTTTTATCAATTGCTTCTTTCCGACAGAGCATGATAAATTATACAAGTCTTCACTGCACTGATTACGCAGATTATCCTGGTTACATAGGCCACGCCATAGCTCAAACGGCGGCCCGGGTTCGATCCCGGGTCTGGTCAAGTTGGATTTGTGTTGGACAAACTGGCGCTGGGGCAGGTTTTCTCCGAGTACTTCGGTTTCCCCTGCCAATCTTCATTCCACCAATTGCTCCACAATCACCCTCACCTATCATCTGGGACTAGTACAATAGGCCAGAAGTAGCCGCAGTACAAGGTACTTAGTCCCACTAGCAATACAAAAAAGGCTTACATATAATTTTGTCCTACAAGAGATTTAGTCTTAGATTTATTGATCATCGAATGACAAAATGATTTTATAAATAACGCTAAAGAAAGATTTTGGAAGCTTTCATGGTTTAATTTCAGATATAATATCTGCATTTGTCTGCAGGGTTGAGTGAAACTAAGATAATTACCAGAGAGCGCAGGCCGGTCTAAGGCGTGAACTGTCTTTGTTCGCTCGGAAGCCGGGATCGTGGGTTCGAATTTCACAAAACGCATGGATGTTTGGTATGTGTACGTGTTTATTCTGTATTTGTGTTGTCCTTTGTTTAAGTAAAGGCCTTGCGACGAGCTTACCACTCGTCCAAGGAGTCCTACCGTCTGGAAAACAATAATGAAACTGAAAATTCAGAGGCCAGGGCCCAAAGAGGACGTAGAGCCAGTAAAATTTCTCAGTCAGCAGAGCCAGTATACCGACCGAGATTTGAATCGATCACCTCCAAAATTCTAGCCAGAAACATTATCATTTGAAACAAACTACCCTTTCATAAAAATACAGGACACCAAATATCACATATGGACACTAACAAAAAATAATCCACTCTTATGGACCTCTAGCCCTGCTAACAGTGCTATTATTTGTGCTTAAAAATTTCATGTGCTTATAAAATTAAGTAAGTAAAGGTTTCCCTCTAACAGTTCGTGGAGGCCCATAGGGTTGTGAGATGTTGAGGTTCCCACATTTTCCAGAAAATCGGTTCATAGATGGTAGTAAAGTTGTCAGCCTTACGAGCCGGCCGCCCTTTGACCCCAATAATATTCCTGGTACTCATTTCTGTTAAAGGCTGAGTCGACCCTATGGCCATAGTACGGTTGGAAGGATTAGGTCAATTGAAAAAATCCACCTCATCTGGATTCGATCCCGCGACCTTCCGGATTGTAGTATAATGCCTCAACCAACTGCGCTACCGCGTGCCCCCTTGTACCTCTATTGTTCCTATTAAGCGATTAATAGTTTCATGTTAGCCTAAGTGGTTGAGAGATTAAATGTTTTAATGTTGACGACCCTACAATTACATTTGGATGGGATGAAATTTCGCTGGTCTTCAGGAAGAATACCATTCCCTCCCCATAGAATTTAAATTTTATGTCACCGTTATTGATTTTTGCAAAGTCATTTGCATACCCCCCTTTTGATGTCCATATAGGGATGCCCACATACTATTGGGACTCTACCAGACATGACCTAAGTTTAGGCTTACATAGAGATGGGAGCAGGTACGTAATTATAAGAACACCAGGAATTTGCTTAAGAAGAAAGCACATTGGCTTCTATCCTGACATAAAGAAAACCACATGAATGTCCTAGGGAGAGTGATGATAAAGCATTACGCATTCTTAACCCGTTCATGATATACACGTATATATGTTTGCTGTTGTGCTGCAACATGCTCCAGCGCTGGAGAAATCCAGAGACGTTTTGTTTATGGAAGTGAAGAAAGAAATGAATTTTTCTCGGCGGGGATCGAAATGTGGAGCCCAGTTCCCAGGCTCTTGTTACCTGAACTATCGTGGATCCTTGGCCATGATATAGGCCTATAGTCAATAGGCTACATGAAGACAAAATTTTCTTCTGTATATTACGACGAACATATTGTCACGTGTGAGAGTTTGGCGTGACTAATAAAATGGGTTCTGGATTTGGTTATTGGGTTTATTGGGGCTTATTTGCAATTACAGTGAACTATAACAGCTCACACATTGAACTCCTTCCGAACGACGTCTGTCTAACGAATATTCTATGTAGAATCCCTGACTAATCTCTCACGAATCGCTCACTAATCTCTCATTGCTCTCTACGGCTCTCGAATCCACGAATGTCCTGCCTTTTATAACCACCACGCGGCTGGTATAGAAGTCGACATATCAAACTGCTGATATACCTTGATGATGGAGGCGATACGTTCGCTCGAAACGTCTGCTTACACGAGATCTACGCGGCGCCACATCCTAAAAAACAGCATTCTTAATAGTGACCGCCGTGAAAACCTCAAATCTTACAAAGATTTTTCTCTTCACCACTGAATCCATGTCGGAACGGGGTTCCACTCAGCCTCATAGCTATTGGGGTAGAGCGGCTGGAACGTGAAGCTCACAGCTCAACTGCATATAGGGAGAGGTTAAGAGTTCGTGGAACTGCACCTCCAATCCCCTATATGTCTTCATTTTGTGGTGCTCAATTCAGCAAGGGGCAATTTAATTTTAATTTTTTTTATTTCCGGTGAAACTTAATTGAAAGTGCTAGACAGGCAAATCTGTAGGCCTATGTGAAAAGAACAGTCGATCTGCCAGTACGTGAGCTGTTTAAATATAAATTTTCTTCATTTAACTTAAATATCAACCGAAATAAATATGTAAATTAATTGCAAAATTTGTTCCTAATCTTTGTGAATATTCAGAACTCTAACTGAACAGACCTGAATGCATTAATACTACAGTCGTACATGAAAGAAATCTAAAGGCCAGATTGTGCCACGAAATTTTCAACCTCTAGGCTTTACTAAGCATGACTCTCATTAGATTTAGGGGTTTGATGAATCTTCTTCTTCTTCTCCTTCTCCTTCTCCTTCTCCTCCAATTCAAAATTTTAATCAGGTGGCCTTTTCCGGCCTCTATGAATTCCAATTTCTGCGAGGTCCACCACAATCTCTTCTTTCTTTGGGTCTAATTCGACATCGATCTTCTTCCACATGTTCTAGACAGCCTGCATCTTCTTATTCTCCTTACCTCTTCAATCATAATTTTATTCGGTCTCCCACAATCCCTTTCATATTTCAGGAATTGCATTTCCGCTGTTTTTAACTTTTGCATGTCTGTTCTTTTTTTGGGGGGGGGGCTCGAGGTAGAGTAGTTGGTTGAGGCACTATGCTACAAGCCGGAAGGTCGCAGGATCGAATCCCGATGAGGTGTTTTTTTTTTCAATTTACCTAATCCTCCCAGCCACTCTATGTCCCTGGGGTCGACTCAGCCTCTAACAGAAATGATTACCAGGAATATTCTTGGGGGTAAAGGGTGGCCGGCGCGTAGGGCTGAAAACCTAATCCCCACCTATGAGCCGATTGTCTAGATAATGTGGGAAGCTCAACATTTTACAACTCTATGGGCCTTCATGGCCTGTTAAAGGGATAGCTTTACTTTTTGCTTTTACTGTTTTTATTGCCAAGAATTTGCTTTCATATAGCCGCCCCTTGGTAATATTTTTCTAGACGAATATTTTACTATGGTATTAGTTATACCCGTCTTGTTCAGATTCCCATTTTTTTTTTAATATCATCTGCAAAGGAAACATTTCGGATGAAGATTTATGTAAGCACAGGTTCGATACTTGAGGAGACACAAAAAGCGAAAGGGAATATTAGAAGAAGAATATTCAGAACTGCTAGGTGGTGGAGGTGACGGTGGCGGTGGCAGCATTTTATTGACGAAACACGCGATTCGCGCAATGGGAGGCTCAAAGAAAGAAAAGCAAAACAAAACGAGTAGAAAAAAAAATCCGTCTCCCGCAGTAACACCCTTATACGTTTTTCTTGTAAAGTTCTCTTCGTCTATGTTTACGCTCATTTTCTTCTTCCCCCATCCCTGTTTCTTCTTCTGCTTTCTTCATCTCATCTCTAGTCTATACGGTTCAGAATCCTGTTACCTCTTACGAACCAATAGGAAGACAATTGGGCGGTTGCCATGGTGATACGGTAGGAGGCGCTTGCGCAGGTCGTACTACTAACCTGTTACGTTTTTAAATGGGCGTGGCTAGGATCAATCCTCCTAGTCCGCTGACATATGAATCAACCAATGCGCAAACGAGTCACGTGATAGCATCCGTGGCGCGGCGCAGCGGTACGGCGCAGAAGCAGAAGTGTTGCAGACCATTCAGTGGTCGCGCAGTTTCAAGTGCGAAAGGTTTCTGTTCTCGATATCTCGCGCGCACGGCACAAATACAAACCATCCCCCCACCTCTGTCGTGGAAAAAGAGAGAGAGAGAAAGAAAAGAAGGAAAAGAGTGAGGAAATTTTTCTTTACTGAACTGATATTTCCCAAGCTTGCATATTTCTGTAAAGTCGACATCAGTGTGCGGAAATCGTGAAGTGCTTACTGGCAACAATCCAGTGGTTTGGTATAAGTCGAGTGTAGTGTAGCGACAGCTGTTCCGGGACAACTGTAAAGACTGCAAGCAGGACATAACAATAGTAATAGACGTATGAACACAGCATTGTTGTGAACCTGTCTAGAAATAACTAGGTAACTATCATTATCTAGCGTGGCCGTTGTTGAACAACAACTGATAAACTGTAACCAACCACGTGTTACATTTAGGCCTAAGACTATGTTATATGAGTGTATCGTTTCATTACTTTCTATTTAATGTGAGCCATTTCATTACTTTGGTAGAGAACGCCTATTGCTGAATGTTAAGCATCGCAATGTAAATACATTGTATGCTTCCGTGCTGAAGAAATAAATCGAAATCATGTTCTCGGAGACAAATAAATTGTAACCAGTTAACGTCTGGGAAACTACAGTACAACGCAAATAGAATAATATATAATACGAACGTCATAAATCATCACAGCGAGATTAATTAATTTTTATTGTTGTATTGCATTGCTGAAAGATATTTTCAAAATACTTCTTAAGCCACTTATTTCACAACTGCTCACATACGGCATAATCTTAATCGTTATATTGTACACAGCAGCATCTTATATTCTTTGTCTGGAGGGCGATCTGCACGTCTGAAGTGAGAGTCTTCCCAAATATTTCTGTTACGTGATCAGTGAACTGGCTGCGAAAAAATTCAGAAAAGGGGGGTTCATTGCACCCCCCAGAATAAATTGTATGCTGAAGGGAAACCGAATTGATTGCCAGGATTCCAGAAATTACGTTAAAGGGGCGTTTTAATCTTCGTACTGACCCTTAGTAAGAGGGAGCAGAAATTCAACCTAAATCAATCAAATTATTTTACATCCAGACTTTGAAGAATTCTGAATATTTGTCTGTGAATACATTCTTGTCAAGACTACCATTAGACTCTGATCAACATTCCAACACCGGCACCAACACGACGCCTATACAGGAGCACCCCCCTGGACAATTACACCCCCGGCGCCGCGGGGGAGGTGGAGGCGGTGGTGGCCTGACTCCTGTGGCTTACTCTTCATCTAGTGACGGTGAATTGGTACATCTTAACCAGCAACAACAACAGCTGTTACAGGAGACGCCTGGCGTCCTGGCGACCACAGCTGGGGCCCCCACATACCTCCCTGCCGCGGCCCTTGGGCTCGGCCTCCACCAGCACCCCTTGTTGGCCCATGGTGGCCCTCCAGGGGGCTGTTGCGCTGTTACAACCTCCCACAACATAGGTGAGTGCAGCAGTAAACACGTTATAGCAAACAGGAAATTGTGTTTAGTAGCAGGGTAGAGTAGTTCTGAAGGTTCCATGCGTTTTGCTTACCCGCAGGTAGACGTATTCTGTATTGTCTCCTTAGGAGGGAGCTGGATCTATTCAGGAAGCTCAAGAACATACGGATAACTCAGTTATTACTCATAAAATAAATGTTACGGGACATGTTGTGACAGGTTTATCCATAGACAACTTTCCTAGTGGGATACAGGGTCTTATTATAGAGAGAAGGCTTATGGACACAAATTTTTCAGAAGAGACGAAACAAATCCTTGCCTTCTCGACAAAAATTTTTTTAGGAACAGAGATATTTCACGGAAAGTAAAATTCATATTAACAGCGAACATAAGCATTGGATACGTTTGTTGAAATAAGTTACAGTCAGTGTTAACTTAGTTTCTAAACGCGCCAACGAAAATAATTCCCCGATGTGATACTACTTATTTGTTTCTTACGAGAGCTAAACGACTGCTAAAGTAACTGACTCTTCCGTGACATTTTTTAACGCTCTCAAAATCCAAAATAAATGATAATTTTACGATACGAAATTCTCGTGCAATCCGGTTAGAGTCAACCAACGTTTCGAAAGAACATATCGCCTCTATCTTCATTGTGAATGAGTAAAAGGGACAAGAAAATGGCATGAAGCAAACAGAATGTTCTCTCAGAAGTAATGCTACCTGCTCATCTATGACGCTATTGATCACTTGTTAATGTTTCGGACACGGAATCCGTTTCCTTCCTCAGGTGAAAATTTTGGGTTCGTTAGAAAGAGTTAATCTCTATTACTGGACAACCGAAATCAGTAAGACCATACTTACATATTTTCAATGTCTATAAGTAGCTGGGATCAGAATTTCACAACGGGAGAAAATTAGAACATTTACAATAAAATTTGTGGTAATATTCGGGTCTAAAAATGGAAGTCGAAATGTCTGCTTAATTACTTCTAACAGTAGCTACCCACAAAATAACTGATTCACCCCACAGGATTTCAAAACTGTCAGAATCCAAAATTCATACTAATTATGTTTCCATGTGCTACATTGTACTATATAGAGATATTGACATTCTGTTTGCTTCTGAAGTTCCCTTCTTAGTAAAATGAAATGCAGGCTTGCATCCTGTGCAAACATTCATATGCCTGTGGAGCTGAAGAAACGTCATTAGTAAGTTACTGAATATTTACCGCAGTTCACAACTTTCGTCTTCGTACTAACCATTTCACAACCGTGGTCTTATAAGACATGGCACTATTACCATAATTGACCTGCCACCTTGTGCCTTCCATCATGGAAACCTAGGCCTAAAATGTCCTACTGAAGTTTGCCGAGATTTCGGAATTTCCCCTTCGTCTAACAGTATTTCAAAAGAACACAGCAAACTAACTAACTAACTAACTAACTAACTAACTAACTAACTAACTAACTAACTAACTAACTACCTAACTTCATGAAGCTGAGTACTTCTTGAGAAACCACCAGCCGCTTAGCTACTCAAGAATTTCCCAATATTTTATTGAATCCGAGTGTTCATAACCGTGTTCACAAAATTCTACCACTCGCCCCTATCATGAGCCAGATATATCCAATCCATATCATCCCATATTATTCCTCTTAAGATCCATTCCAATATTATCCTCCCACCTATGTCTAGGTTTTCCCAGTTGTCTCTTTACTTCTAGCTTTCCCATCATAATCGTATATGAACACGACATTTCAGAAAATATTTCCATCCTCAGGGGAGAGGATGGTAAAATATTCTCTCAGTTGGGTGAGCTACATAGACCCAGTCTGAACCTCTGGAACCTGCATGTTCTTGTTATAGAGATTCGCTCTGTCTGATGGACTCAGCTGAGTAGGCGCCTCTCCACATATACACCTGATGATGGAAGCAGTTACAGTCTCCGAAACCTTGCGCTCTTGTAGAATGTTATTAGGAGATGGAGCAAGTCCAGAGAAAAATCAGTCCAGAATGTAATGCACCATTATTAGAACCCTTCAGAAATGAATATTTTTTACCATTGGCACTGTCATGATATAGAGTAAACAACAATTTACGTATTTAAAGTACAGTGGCTACCATGTGTACCATCTGCTTTAGCATTAAAAGACTGTGGATATTACCCCAAGTTTGTATTTATGGGTCACATATGATTCTCGGAATAAATAGTGAATATTCCGACAAACAACATTCACCGACTGTTTATATATGAAGGCGCCACTATGTTTCCTGTGAGGTACGAACTGAACTTTTTAATTAGACGATTTTCAGGTTTCAAAGAGTCGATAGACTGTCATGTAGAGACCGCATGACCACCATTGCAATACATCAGCAGCAGAACTGTCATTATTGTAACTTAGTTACCACTTGACCTCAACAAATTTCATCGCCTATATAATTCTAATTTTAATAGACCATACAGCTATAAACTCGCTAGATTAGTCTTACTATATATGGCACGAAATTAACGCCATAACCAATAGAATTATCACTACATTTCAAATGCAAATGCTGTATTATAGAAGCTGCCATTCCAAAATAGTCCTAAATACATTACAATCTAGCCGCTACGGAAGTGCCAATAGTATGGCAAACCTATAGGTCTATTTCAATGTTAGGCAAAAGTTCTGCTCCACCAGTTTACCCATAAGGAGCTAGAGAAATAATTAAAATTGATCAAGTTGAAATATAGAGTTAAGCTTCGGTTTAGGAACAATTCCAGCATTTTGCATAACCCAGACTGCTCTATTCTTGTTCCCTTCTATAAATAGAATGAAAATAAAACTAAATAAAAAAATCAGGTAATATATTTGGTCTACTAATGCTAGCTTTAACATGTCAGATCTACTAAGAACCTTCTCCCATTAAGAAATTTATTTATTTATTTTCCACCCTTTGGTTCTACAGCCCCAGTTTGGGCCTTGGCTTACCTCCATGAAACTCTCCGTTTCACTTCTGTTTTACTAGAGCTTAGACATTCGGTAGGACTCCTTGGGCGGGTGATCAGCTCGTCGCAAGGCCTCTACCTGCACACAAACACAGAAAAACGCACACACACAAACTAAACATCCATGCCCTGAGTGGGATTCGAACCCACGATCCCGGTTCCCAAGCGACCGAAGACCGTGCATGCCTTAGACCGCTCGGCTACCGTGATCGGCAGAAGATTATGTTCATTTTATAGAAAGTCCTGCGGATCCTTTGAATGGAGCATAAAGAAATTTTGGGGAAGGTACAATTCTAGTTGGTAACATCAACCGGTTACTAGTCCTAACCATACTAACAAGAATATTTACATTCATGCAGCGTTTTTATGGTTTCTACAAGTTGCACACAGCCATGCAACAGTTGAAATATAGGCAAATATGGGCTGAATGATTCCAGTTCTATTGACATAAAAATGTTCACAGATTTTTTCAATGGACATTTTCATAGTCTGAATTCCTGTTTATCAAGACTATTATTGACACGGCCGATCACAGTGGTCGCGCGTCTAAGACATGAACTCTCTTCGCTTGCTCGAAGCTGGGATCGTGGGTTCGAATCCCACTCAAGATACGGATGTCTGTATTTTGTGCGTTTATTCTGTGTTTATGTTTTCCTGTGTGTAGGGAGCGGCCTTGCCAAGACTCCAACTGGTTGTATACNTAGGATCGTGGGTTCGAATCCCACTCAAGATACGGATGTCTGTATTGTGTGCGTTTATTCTGTGTTTATGTTTTCCTGTGTGTAGGTAGCGGCCTTGCCAAGGACTCCTAC
Source organism: Cryptotermes secundus (assembly GCF_002891405.2). Taxonomy (NCBI): domain Eukaryota; kingdom Metazoa; phylum Arthropoda; class Insecta; order Blattodea; family Kalotermitidae; genus Cryptotermes; species Cryptotermes secundus. The sequence goes on along the minus strand of NW_019735471.1, from coordinate 1,545,475 downwards.
TGGTTGTATATTGGATACAGATACTGAAAAAGCGGCCGAGATCCAAAAGAAAGGGCTGTAGAGACATTGCTAGATAAATTATTGACACGTCTTTCATCCTGTTATTTAATTTTATCCCTTGTTTGTTGTACTGCTGCTGTAAATATAGATCTACTTCTTTGTACACGTGATTATTTTAGAAGTGAAAATATTTACAGACACGAAATTATAGGCTCCACATGGGTTAAAATAGTAACAAACTACATAAGATATTCCAGGATTGAATGAATGAATGTATAAGGGGTGGGCCTTCTCGGCCCTTGCACCGCGACCACAGTGATCTGTTGTGCTTATATTCCAGGACTGGGAAAAATGTATGTTAATACACACTTATGTCACACTATAAGGTACTTCAAATGGTATGGGAAACGAGACAAAATTTACGGTGTTTCAAACGAACGGCACGAGAGCGTCTCGATTTGGTTACGGCCGCGACCTTCTGAATCCTTCCCAATTCATCACTCATCCATTACATTATCATTCGACGTTACGTAGTTCATCTATTTATAGCGCCGCACATTGGTCAGCAAAATATTTCTGTTAACAACAGAGAACAGAAGACGGTAACAGTGGCCGCGTGGTCTGAGGCATGAACTGTTTTCGCTCGCTCGAACGCTGGGATCATGGGTACGAATCACACTCGAGGCATGGATGTCTGAATTGTGTCCTTTTATTCTATATTTGTGTTGTTTTGTGTGTAGGTAGCGGCCTTGCGACGGGCTGATCCCCCGTCCAAGGAGTCCTACTGTCTGTCTATAGGATCAAGAAAATTAAAAAGCGGCCAAAGTCCACAAGGGCTGTAGAGCCATAGGTAGAATATGAATGTCAGTTATGAGTAAGTGTAGGCTTGTAGGTTGAACACGAAAATGAATCACAAGGTGTGCAGACGGTCCAGGTTTGTTGCAGAAAGCAAGGCTGCGAACGAAAAATAACCGAAAAGTTCTATTTTCTAGGATGTAACGCCGTGTAGTCCGTTATCCCAGAAGATAGAAATCTCCACAATCACAGCTTTGAGGACCTAAAATCCTATGAAATATAACTGATTGAATTTCGATTATAATTTAAAAAGCACAATCCTTCTTCGATTTACGTGAGGACCGCAAGATAGCAGCTACCACTAATAAACCAAAGCGTGACAGAAATATACCCAAATCCAAATGAGGTTAATTTATTTAAATGTACAGTAGGGACAGCTCAGCCAGTGGGGCAGAACGCTTGGAATTCGATTCTCGACAGAAACACGGAGTTTTCTCCACGCCGCCGTCCGCATTCAGGCCGACACTGCTGTCCACCGAGACAGCGGCCTGTCCCAGTGGACGGTGAAAGCTTCCGCGGCGGCGAAGCGGGCCGAGTATGAAAATGACCAGCACACTCCTGTCATTGCCGAAGTCTGTTATGCGTGAAGCTGATATATTTTTTGCTATAAACAGGTGTTAATATACACAGATAAAGCAGTGTTTATTCGTTCGAGACAACACGTAGACTACAAACATTGAAATTAAGGTCAGTTGCGAAGTACTTGCACAGCGTGACACACTTCACCTTCCTGTTCATATCGATATTTTAATCGATTTGTTGGATAAGGTAATGATAGGTTTGTGGTAGGAAGAGCATAATCAAATTAAAAATTTCAGTTAAAATCGGGTAAATTATCCTTTTCCGTTGTGTTGAATGACTGTGAGACATGGATTTGTAGAGTGAGAGAAAAATAAAATATTGGGAATTGTAATATATCTAGACTTATGAACTAAGTTGCGACTGGAAGAAATTACGTATTATCCTCTTAATTTACGTTACTTCTCTAGGATCATTAATAAAAAAAAAGAATCAAGGAGAGTAGCATATTGTTTACATAGGCCTATAGAGCCGACGACGAAAATAAGATACACAGAGAATTTCGTTGGAGTAATTTCTTGTGACAGGAAACCAAAACGAGTTTTGATATTAATATATATATATATTTCTTTTCAATGGCTCTTCCATTCCATTTAGAGCTCAGTCCTCTTATTTAGTTCCGTAATCATTTTTCACGGAATGTACTGTCTTCGCTCGCTTGGAAACCGGGATCGTGGGTTCGAATCCCACTCAGGGCATGGATGTTTAGTTTGTGTGTGGGCGTTTTTCTGTCTTTGTGTACAGGTAGAGGCCTTACGACGAGCTGATCAGCCGCCCAAGTAGTCCTACCGAATGTGTAAGATCTAGAAAACCCGAAGTGAATGGAGGTAGGCCTAGGCCCACTGGGGCTGTAGTACCAAGGGAAAAATATCATTTTTCACAGACGGTAGGACTCCTTGGACGAGCGATCAGAGCGATCAGAGCGATCAGAGCGATCAGTCCGTCTCAAGGCTTCTACACAGACTCAGAACAACGCAAACATAGAATAAACGCACACAAACATCCATGCCTTTGTGTGGGTTTCGAACCCACGATCCCAGCGTTCGAGCAAACGAAAACAGTTCAAGCCTTAGACCGCGCTGCTACTGTGACCGGCTGTTATATTAATAGCCTTGTAATAATAGGTAAAGAAATAGGATTTGGCATCATTGATTGGATTAATGTGGCATTGAAATTGTAGCCAAAGATAAGTGTTGAATTTGATACCAGAGATCCAGTGCTGATGTAAGCTGTCTCAATGGAATGGAACTCTAATTTAAATGGACTCCCATTTTCTGTGGCGATATACTCCGTGGCCTGTAGTCCGCAAGCGAACTATAATAGCTTATATATATATTTGATAGAAACTCGTTTGATCTTGAATTTCAGTGGCATGAATAGGGTCTAAGCTGTTGCCACTATCGGTTCGACTTTTTTGTTATTGTTTTATATGTGGGTAATCATTCCACGGTCACGGTAGCCGAGCGGTCTAAGGCATGCACTGCCTTCGCTCGCTCGAAAGCCGGGATCATGGTTCGAATCCCACACAAGGCATGGATGTACAGTATGTGTAGGTGTTTATTCTATGTGTGTGTTGTCCTGTGCTTAGGTAGAGGCCTTGGGACAAGCTGATCACCCGCCCAAGGTATCCTACCGTCTGTAAAATGATCATGAAACTGAGAAATCAGAGGCCAAGGCCCAAGGGGGCTGTAGAGACAGTGAAAAAAAAAATTCATTTTGTTATTTCTGTACTAAGACAGATGTTTCAGGCCTAATGTAATTCTTACTGAGCAACTGAACACTCGCATCAGAGCCGCAGTTCAGCTATCATTTCCATTAATAAATATATTATTTTTTTATGTAATTATTTTTTTTTTTTCAATTTCAAATTTGGCTTACCTCAAACGAGAAACTACAAGATGGGTAGGGAATTAATAAAGATATGGGACGAGGTAAAAGTGGTATAAAATATAATAGGTTCGAGTCCAAGTGTGAAATCTGTAGGCATACAAGCTGCACGCATGAAGGTAAGACATGGGGTACCGTTATAGGACGTTGCAAGTCCCGTAGCTGCGAGAAGTACGTTGAAAATGGACTTATAATTTTGTAAAGTTGTATCGAAACGTTTGTTTATACGTATTCATATTAATACGGCGACATATGTCAATATATGCGCATGCGCGAAACATAATCTCACATTTGAGGAAGATGGGTTTATTTTCCTCACTTTCGAATTCCATGAAACTGCGTCAGTTACTTGATATTGTATTTTTCTTTCTTCCTTCCTTTCGTTCGGATAGGCTGATAGCCTGTTTCTTAAACAAAGGAGTCGGTCCAGAGCCCCTTTAGCATTCCTGGACTTCGCGCGACTCTAACTGTTCGCGCTCCTGATATTCTTAATATATGCATGCCCCACTCGTCTCGCCGTTAGAAATGAGCCCTTTATTGACTGGGTTCCACATTTCTGTGTAATGTCCCAGTTGATAACAAGGTCTCTCAAAATTTTTAATGCGTATTTCCTTGTTATCCCCCGCCGAATTAGCCTTAGGTGATTATATAGCTGTGTGAATCTGATATGGGTTGTTCAGTGTTTGAAGTGTCTTCCCTCATCACATGAGGACTGAAACATATCCATTTTCCGAAACGTCGTGTTTTCTAGTATCTAGAATACCGGATGATAGGAAAAGTCCAAAACCCCAGTAATTATGAATGATCTAACCTTGATTTTCCCACTGTCCCACCACTATGTGGTGTCTAACAATCACGTGATATTTAAATTAAGAGAATGCAACTTATATATAAGACAATATAACACATGCGTGAACTGAAGGGCTATTGTAGTTCAACGTTTATGAATTACTGAGGATGATTGTGGAGCAATTGGTGAAATGAAGATTGGTAGGGGAAACCGAAGTACTCGGAGGAAACCTACCCCAACGTCATTTTGTCCGCCACAAATTTCACTTAACCAGACCCGGGATCGAACCCGGGATCGAACCCGGGCCGCCGCGGTGGGAAGCCAGCGACTAACCGCTTGAGCTATGGCGCGGCCCCACTAGTAGTGTTTACTCATGAACAGTATGGTACGTTTACTCAGAGCAGCAGGCCTGTTCAGGAATGGAGTGAAGAGTCTCTTATTCTCACTGAATGTCCGCCAATAATGTCACTGGAATATCAAAAAATCATATGAATACTGTATTTTGTATATGATTCATTCATCCATCCATCCATTTCTGGTTCTAAAGCGCTTGTGGACCTTGGCCACGTTTTCATTTTCCTAATCTATACACATTCGGTAGGACTCCTTGGGCGGGGGATCAACCTGACGCAAGGCCGCTACTTACACACAGAACAACACAAACACAGAATAAACGCACGCAGACTTCCATGTCTCAAGTAGAATTCGAACCCACGATCCCAGCTTCCGAGCGAGCGAAGTCAGTTCAGGCCTTAGACCGCGCTGCCACTGTGACAGGCTTAAGAGTATGAGCGTGTGACATATACTGTATAAGACGGCGGGGCCTAGCAGCAGAAATTCTGTAGCATTTTATTATTTTTTCTGAATGAAGCTTTAATTTTGTGTGATGCAATAAAATGCAGCAACTTCATTTGCTAGAACTTGTAAATAAAGCAACAGTTGTTACACAAACATGTGTACGAAGCGAAGAAGAAAAAAAATATTTGAAGCGTAGACGTGCAATCTTCTGGAATGTGAAGCCATGTACTCCGGTAGAAGTTCACTGGCATTTCGGAGAAAAATACTGTCTCCTTCTTCGGGGTCAAAGAGTAAGCCAAGCAAGCAAATTGTGAGAAGCATGGGAATCAGACTGAACGTCGATGACCTACGTCGCTTATCTTCTACTGGGCTACACAGCGTCGCATACCAGATCACAGAATTCTTCATAATCACTGCTGTCAGGACACGAAATCAAAGAAAATTTTTAACGTACACGCTGACAACTTTGCATTAGCGAAAACGGTGTACTATGTGGACCGAAGCGCCGATCACACTTCGTCTTCGTCTGCTCTAACATGGAGTTGGTGGGTTCGAATCCCACTCAAGGCATCGATGTCCGTGCGCTTATTCTGTGTTTGTGTTCTTCTGTGTGTAGATAGCGGCCTTGAGACGGGCTGATCCCCTGTCCAAAGGAGTCCTACAGACTGTGTATAGGATTAAAAAACTGAAAAAAAAACAGCCAAGGTCCAACAAAGGACTGCAGCGCCATAGATACATAGATTTAATAGATGGATAGGTTGGATAGATGTGGAATAAAGTATCTATATTCTTGAATGTTAAATTATTTTTAAAATATGGCAATTTAATGACTACAAAAATGCATTAATGAGGAATTACCTAAAGACAGGACTTCAATGAAATCGTTAAGCTACCAAGTAGTGTATCAGTATCCTGTAACCGAGTTTATCGTTCCTTCAAGGAGTTTCAACAGCCACGTATTGTAAAAGTTATAATTATGGAAGCATTTACTTTACCCTGCGATTTCATGTTTTGAACCAATTGAACTTGTTAAGTCATAATTTATACTTTTCATACATAAAAAGAACTCCGTGGTTTTAGTCCGCAAGCGAACTATACCGACCGAGCGACCGCCGCTTGTCGGCGAAGTTAGTGCCAACTCTTGCCGATAGAGGGGTGTCGCGCGGTCAGCGCAACGAATCCCCACGGCCGTTAATTTCGGTTAAGCAAAATCAGTCAGCGATATCATGGCGATGCGTGGTGTAACAGAGAAACAACGATATTTCAAGTTTGGCAGCGAATTAGATATTTTGGTCACCGAAGGAATTTGGACGTGCACTCTCTCATTATTGAAGAAAATTTTGTATTTAGTCACCAACCCATGTATGATGACACAATAAACAGAGAATACAAATCACGTCAGCATGAGAATCTTCCTCACTTTAACTAAATCTTAATTTTGGTAACACATTTCGTCTGCATTGTGAGAACATGGGGCCCCAAGTGGAGCTCGAGTTGCCATTACGCTACAAACGGCCTTATGTTACGTGTCTCGTGTCGTCCTTTAGCTGAGACCTGAGGTCAAACTGAAGACTCAGTTTGTGGCAAGTTGCTAGTTGGTCAGGCCTATCGCAGAAAACTATAGACTGCTCTTAAAGACTATCATCCTTATACAATGGACATGCCTATCAGATTTCCTCACAAAAGGGGGCACGGTATCTCTGAAAGTGGCAATAATAAACTAATTTCTTCACGGTAATCGTATTTTCATGAAGTGAGCAGTGAAGGTTTCCATATTTGGAATTACTTCTTTAGTAGCAATGGTTATAACACACGAAAACAAACACAACCAGAAGAAAATACAAATTTTCCTGTATGGAAAATCTCGAAACTTGTGCATTTTGGTCACATTGTAATAGACGCAACAAAATAAAACCACATATTTTTTAAGAAAACAAATTTGTCCTTCCTGCACCATGATATGAAATTGTGTGTGGTGATGGAGATATGGCTCCAAGCATTCTTAACCTTGTCACTTGATGGAGATGAGCGGCCAGCTCTGATTCTTTCTACAGCCTTTTTACCCAAGGTAAAGCTCCTCCTGTATCCACCGGATACGAGGCTGGTTGGGGACAAAAACCATTCTGAAAACCGTGAATAAAAACTTTTTCCTCTACTGGATTTCGAAGCCTGATTCACCAGCTCTGTCCCTCCTGCCTTGGTTACTATACTGACTGAAATATTCCGGGTCAATTTAAGGCAGCAGAAAAAAAAAAAACATAATCCTTATATTAAGAAAGTCTAGGCTCTAGGATCAAGTCAAGGAGGATGAGGTGGGCAGGGAATGTAGCACGAATGCGGGAGACGAGGAATGCATATAAGATATTGGTTGGAAAGCCAGAAGGAAAGAGACCACTGGGAAGACCAAAGCGTAGGTGGGTGGACAATATTAAAATGGATCTTAGAGTGATAGGATGGAATGTTATGGATTGGATAGATCTGACTCAGAATAGGGACCAGTGGAGGGCTCTTGTAAACACGGTAATGAACCTTCGGGTTCCATAAAATACTGGGAAATTCCTGAGTAGGTGCACAATTGGCGGCTTCTCAAGAAGGGCTCAGCTCCGTGAGTGAGTGAGTAAGGCTCTATTATTAGGCAAAACCACGTGTAAGATAAACAAATGAATATCCGACTAAATAATTCATTTGAACAGATCAAGTATTTATGATGAACATGCTTAAGTTAATTAATTAAGAAACAATTCAAATCTCAGTTAGCTTTAGAATAATTTTGCCCGTCTCGGTTCAGTTACTGTTGGAATGATTCTGTCATTATTTGCGCGACAAACCGACCAATAAGCCTATGAGCGTTTTCCAACCGCTTTATTTTTTTCAGTGATCAAGTTCACTTTTTAGAATTTTTTTAACAATTAATGTTGGTAACATTAATTTATTTTCCATGACAAGCCACGAGAACCGCATTTTTATGGCGTTCGTAGAAGCGTTTATTTCTGAGTATGTCCGATGAAACAAAATAATAAAAAAATAATCATTGCATTTTCAGCCTAGGAATTAAAGTTCGCTTCGTTTAGTTAATAAGAACAACATTTCTTACTTAATTTCCCAATCGATGTACATGTGTAGGTCTTTCAGTATTAAGAATAAAGGATTATGGCTAATCGATTAATAATTTCTGGATTGTTGAAGATTTAAGAGTGACTAATTTTAAAAGAACGGGAGTTTGTAATGTACGTTTTTCAATGCTTAGCCTATTACACTGTTATTTTCGTAAAAAAATACATGTTCATACGTATACATATAGTGAAAGACTTTACTCTCCACGTAATAGCGTACAAATAGTTGCTTTATTACGGTACGCAGTAAAGTTAGATGAGCTATCTCTGCTTATATTCTATAGTTACGATCATAGGAAGCAAGAAATATTACAGACCTGTAGGTGAAAGATCTCGAAAAGATGAAGTGTGGATAACATAAAAGTACCGCAAATATATTATTAAAATAGAGCTTAAGAATCGCTTAAGATGGTGTATGGCAAGATTTGATATTGATGTTTTTCTGTCACCAGAGAATTATACTTTCATAGGCCTCGTTCCACTTTGAAACGGAAGCAGTTTCGAAAAAAAATTCAGGAAAATATATTTCATAATATTTGAGGTTCTCACATCGTTCGTTATGAAGAGTTCTTGTAGCCTTGTGGCCCGCTGAAGGTCACCTGACGTTTCGGAAGAACATATCGCCTCCATTTTCAGGGTTGAAGAATAACCAAGAGAGAAAGCAGATCTGTTTACCTCTGCTTCGTGCTGGTTTCTTGCTTAGCTTGTTCTACAAACACTGAATATGGAGGCGACGTTCTTCCGAAATGTCCGTTGACTTTCAATGGACTACAAGGCGTTATAGCCCACAAGACAGAACTCTCAGAGAAATGGTTCCTACTTACATACGCTTAATTACATTCTTTTCGCAAGAGGGGAATATTTATTGTATCCAGAAACAAATTCGGGGTTTAAAATATCTGATATTCCGAAATACTGACGGGGTAGCTTGACTTGTTGGCTTGTATCTTCAGATTCCGAAAAATGGACGGGGTATTTGGACTGGTTTGCTTGTATCTACTGTGCCGGATCCAGAAACAGTTCCTAAGTGTTTTGCGACTGCGTTCAGTTCTACCTGGTTTAGGCCTATAATGAGATAATATTAATAGGCCACAACTGCTCTCGATTCACCAAAAGGCGTCATTCAACGCTGCATATCACGGCCTTCACCATTCACAGCTTGGCATTGTCTCTATAGGAACAAGTCATATGTTAATTACACGTATCTTCCATACAGTTTAGCACAATTAATGAAGATTCGCAGCGCCATTTCACCCCAAAGAATAGGTGCAAGCAGATGTAAGCTATGAGAACTTATCAACAAGCACAACTGACTTCTTAATATACTGCAAAAAAACTATTTTTGGAATAATGACAAACCATCAAGTATACACACGTTAAATATAAATTATCTAATATTTATGTGGCCTTCAGAGACTAAACAACAAAATAAACTTGCTTTACTTTTGAGCAGTTTTCTTTTAACGTTCATAAATCGATGTAATGAATTGAAATGAACTGATGAAATACAAATACGACGCCGAAGATGTCTCATAATAACATACTCATTGCACGCTGTTGGAGCTTTGCAGTTACTATGACAACTGCCTGTTATATAATATCTTAACAATGTCTCCCAATAATAATAATATTCAACATTGAATGGATGTCGTGTACACTAGCAAGAATTTAAAATACTAATTTCAACATCACATTCACGTAGCGTACCACCCCAACATCACAAACGAAATTTCTCAAAAGATTATAGCGGTCACATCTCCACAGCTACAATATATAAAGGCATATCTTGTATTTAGCATTTGGATTTTTCAATTGATATAATCCTTTCACCCGCACTATGGCCCTGTGGTCGTCTTAGCCCCTAACGGAAATGAGTACCAGGAATCTTCCTGGGTGTAAAGGTTGGCCTCAACACCATCTCTGAGCCGACTGTCTGCAAAAATGTGGGAGCCTCGACGTTTCACAACCCTATCGGACTCCACGGCCTGTTACAGGTTTAACTTTGCTTTTTTTTTTTCGCTTTTATAATCCGCCACACGATACAGCTGAATTCTGCTCACACCTTCACATATTACTCCTGCAATGGGTTTTAATATCCTCCAATCCATGGCTAGGTCAACCACGTGATCTCTTCACTTCAGATATCAGATATTTTTTTTTACGTCAATTTACAATCTACTTGACCACTGCAAGTAATAAGTAAATGCGATGGGTGTTTATGTCGTGAAGGCGGCAGCTGCCCAGTGGCAGTACTCTACCTTTTAGTTACATAAGTCTTCTGGCCAGGTTGTCCTCAGTCGTCTTGCTGCTGGGTGCGGTTTCGTTAATTCAACGATTAGCGGGTTCTCGTGTCCTGTTATCCGAGTACGGTGTCTGGTGGCATGTTTTCTGATCTCTTCCGTGATGAGGGGTATGTTGAGATCGTTGTGGATAGTTCCGTTTGTTACGTACCATGGTGCGCCTGTGATTCTTCTTAGTGTTTTCGATTGGAATATTTGGAGGATTTTGGTATTGGATGGTCGAGCGCAGCCCCACGGCTCGATGCCATAGGTCCATATAGGTGATATCAGATTAATATCGTTTTACAGATTTCTTATACCCACGAACGAGAGAGGAAGACCACTAAATTTTCAGTGACAACTGCCGGTATCGTGGTCAAGATTCGAACCGGGTACCAACTGCAGCAGAATAACTACACTCCAGTGTGTAGGGTCAGGGTACATAGGCTGCAATATATCCCAAAACAAGTTGTGTACTCTCTTGCCTCGAGTCTGTGCTCGTAACTCTGCCGTACATTATCTCTGTGCTTCTACAATACCCGCACTGGAGACAGGAATTTACGTGTGTCACTAAAGAAGAGATCTTGAAATCTTTCCAAAGTCTGGTACTGAGGCCTACTGCAGACTATAGACAGAAAGTAAGCAAAGTTTGTGTGCTCTTGTTCTCTGTAATACTCTATTATAACGTACTTTTTAATACGATTACTCTGAAGGAAGTTAACGCATAATGGGAAGGTTATGTTAACCAGAAAGTTCTTTCTTGACGTTAGTTAATGGCTGAAGCACGAAGTTGTCGACACAATTTAAGTTTAGTTTATACTTATCCAATATAAACCTAACTTTACAAGAAGACCAAGCAGAATGTAATCGATTTTCTCCGAAACGTCTGTGGTAATGACGTGATAAATGTACGTACTGGAAGAAAATTAAGAACGTTAACTGATACTGACAGGTCCATACTCCTAGTAATTAAAATAATATACTTAGAGATACTGATATCTAAATTGAATCTTAGTTAATTTTTTTTTTCCTTGGCACTACAGCCCCAGTGGGCCTAGGCCTACCTCCATGAGCTTCTCCGTTCACTTCGGTTTTTCTAGATCTTACACATACGGTAGGACTCCTTGGGCGAGTTATCAGCTCGTCGCAAGGCCTCTACCTGTACACAAACACAGAAAAACGCACACAAACATCCATGCCCTGAGCGGGGTTCGAACCCACGATCCCGGCTTCCGAGAGAGCGAAGACAGTGCATGCCTTAGACCGCTCTGCTACCGTGACCGGCTGAATCTTAGTTCATACTTTCAGAAAACTATGCTAGAAATCGAAAGGTAAATAGAGAGTAATAAGATTGGCCATGTCTTATTTCAGAAAGAGAATTTGTAACTTACAATATTTAAATCAGTGGCATTACATATTTAATTATATAAAGAACAAATAAATTGAGCTGCAGAAATACTTATTTTTTTTTACATGTTTCTGGTTCATTAACGACACTGCCTATAGCTCAGACTACGTAGCGTCGATTGGTTCAAGTGACTAAGTTGCCGTTGTAGCATAAGATACGTAAAATAGGCATGATCTGCTCTGTAAAGCCTGGACTGACAGAGGACTTGTGTATAGTGTAAAAGTAAAAAGTAAAGCTATCCCTGTAACAGGCCACGAAGGCCCTAGGATTTTGAGACGTTCAGGGTCCCATATTATCTAGACAGTAGGCTCAAAGATGGCGGTAAAAATAACAATTTCCAGTAACACGCTACATATGCGAAACGTACACTTGACAAAGGCGAAGTCTCTTCATACGAGACAAACCTATCTTCTCGTCAGAAAGGTTGTTACATAAGGACTATGACCGCAAGGGTTCAGTTGAAAAAAGAAATCTTTGTTCGTGAGCCTCAAAGGGCTCGGCACCAAGACAAACTGATTCGCGGTAAACCGCCAGTCGTAAAGTAACTTCGATTTTGACTTTGGCTGAGACAGATCTGAAGGAGTCTCTTGAGATGACAGTCGAAGATGATTGAGAATAAATTGCAAGAAATGAACTAGGTTGTTCAAGAATATTTAATGTGTGCTGCAGTTACAGTGAGACTGTTATAAATCCGTTGCTAGGGAACGGCTGGTGAAGACAGAAGGCTGGAGAAGGCTTAGCGGATGTTGCTGTGATTTGTAAAGTGCGAGAATCAGTGAAACAGTTTGTAAGAGTCCAATAAATCTATTCACCAATTCATACCCCGTCTATAGTCACTAATACAGGTGACAATATATTGCATGTAAAGAGATACAAAAATATTAAGTACTACTTTCTGTGATGTAAAGCCGTGTAGTCAATTGAAAAGTCCACCAAAGTTTCGGAGGAATATGTCGCTTCTAAATTCAGAGTGGAGGAATAAGCCAAAGCAAGAAACCAGCATAAAAGCAGGTGGAAAGCAGAGCACACGTTGAATTCCATTCCTTCAAATGCGGCTGCTCAGAAGCCAGACACACTGCTTCCTCTGCTTACCACCTGCATTCACTCTGTTTTCTTGCTTGGCTTATTCTTCAACCCTGAAGATGGAAGCGATATATTCCTCCGAAACGTCTATGGATTTTCGAAGGACTACATGACGTTATATCCCAGAAGACATAACTTTTCATACCCAGCGGTGTAAGAACCCCAAACCCTACATGAATACTAACATAGCCACAGTTCGATATTCCAAGCTTTCATCTAAAAAAATGGCCTTACCATAGAGGAATGTGTACAAATGGAAATCGCACATAGAAATGCACAGCTGTTAATGTATAATGCTAAGTCTCATTATATAAACTAAGCATTTGGAGGAAAGCAGGTTCCATACTGTTCCTAGAATTGCCAGTTATATGACGGTTCTGAGATGGAACGCAACTGACAGAAACGTGAAACTGTAGGCAGTACAGTTAATATTGGGAAGTCGGTAACGGGCGCGAATTCTGTACAGTACTGATCAAAAGCCAAAATCTGTTTTTCTCAGCATACGACAAGAGAAATATTATTATAGAGCCTAACTGTAGAACTCTGTTTTTTTCTTCACGCAGGGCCAATAAAGAAATTGGCCTAATAATTTCCGCAGCGCAAGCCTTTCTGTTTGCTTTATTTCTTCTACATTTTTCGATGATTTCCGCTGTTTAGTTACCAGCTGCTATCCACATTATAAAATACATTAGTAATTGTTTTAAATTGTGGCAGTTTATATGAGCAAAAAATTCATATAAACTCCATCCTGGAGTTGCCCCTGATTTCGGAATTATTGGAGATATTTTGTATTTAGATGCCCCCATATAATGAGAGTACAACCGCAGATATAATACAGGTACAGCAGTTTTCTCTACAACCACTTTTTGTGATTTTGCATACTTCAATGAACTTCGTGGTAATTCATAAAGGTAAAGGCAAAGGTAAAGGTAAATTTGTCCCTGTGTTTAATTAATTAAACACAGTCATTCTTGTCCTCGGCATTAGATGGAGGTGAGTGGTCAGCTTCACGCTAGGACTGCTTTATCCCTGGGGAAAGAGCCAAGGTACCCTTTCGATAGGAGGTTGGATGGGCCCCAGATAAGTTCTGGACTTTGTTGAGAAGAGAAAAATATCTTATCCCTATCGATAATCGAACCACGACCGTCCAGTACGTAGCCAGTCGCCATATCAACTGAGCGATCCCAGTTTCTTCATGTTCATATATTGCAGACATTGTTTCATAAACAATCACGTTGTTACAAAGTCGGATTACAGACACAAGCCAAAACTCTGTACAGAAACAAATTATTTCTGCATGTGAGATTTGAAATATTCCTAAGGCGATGAAAATTCTTATTGTGGTCTTATAGTTATTTTGAAAACAACTGGAGTTAATTCTTAGTAGAATAGGAGAAGCTTAAATTTGGCGATGGTCAAGCTTACGACCGTTCAAGTGACTAAGCTGCCGTTGTAGCATAAGATACGTAAGATAGGCATGATTTGCTTTGCAAAATCTGCACTGACAGAGGATTTGTGTATAGTGCAAAAGTAAGAATAACGTACTATAAGTGAGATACGTACGCTTGATCAAAGGCATACTCGTATTTATAAGAGACAAACCCATCCTGTCGTCAAAGAGCATGTTATATAAGGATTATTATCGCAAGGTCTCAGTTGAGAAGAAAAACATCTCTGGCTGTACGTCAAGGAGCTTGACGCCAATAAGTGATTGGCGGTAAACCACTAGTCCTAAAGTAACTTTGACTTTGAATTTAGTTCTTAGTTGAAAGTCAACCTACAAAGAGAAGACTAGGAGGTTTGTGTGAAATGGCTGCCAGCCTGGGAGTTCGTTGAGAAATGTCAGTTTTGAGTTCATTTCTTCATGGTAGGATGTGAAGACAGAACCTGAGCGCTCGAAGCTGAAGAATCTTCATTGTTAAAAACTTCTGCTAGGGAACGGCTGATAAAGAGACAGCAGGTTGGAAAAAGGTTTAGCGGGTGCTGTGGTGATTTGTAAAATGTGGATATTAGCGGTGAAGTTGTACTTACTTCTAGTTCCGAGTGGTGTGTATAAGTATTCAATAAATCGAGTCACCAATCCAAAACCCCGTCTATAGTCACACACCCACATAAATCTTGCCAAAACCTATTATTGTGTTCAGATGGTTAATTTGACTTCATACAGCGGAGGCCAACGCTGAATATCTGAACTGCCTATAGAATTTTAAACGTATGCAGTGGCAACGGTCAAGTTTATCATAAAAAGCACGGTTATTTTGCCTCTGTCCTACTTGCATATGCCGCCACTTTAAAGGTGTGCGACAGCCAAACCATCCAGAACGCTATCAAAACTTACGTCAGCAGTTGCGGTTTCGTCTCTGACCCAGTACAAGGAAAGTTCTGAATATGAAATTAAACAGAAGTCGACATAACTGTACCTACACGTGATCCTTGTAGGATGGAGGGATCTAGTGAAGTCAAGTAGTGGCAACGAAATTTAGAGAGATAAGCACAAAACTGTTCCAACTTCTTGTTTTTGAAAAAATTATTGTTTTTAGATCACAGTACAGCTACAAGAATGGATATCAGATGAAGTTTATTCAAGGAATTGGAAATGGACAACGTATTAATGAAAATTATACTCCCAGAATTTGAGATGAGATTGAAGTAATTGCGGTCGAGCTCTATTTTGTAAGAAGATTTGTAGGTTGTATTTAAAAAAATAAAATTCATGTATAAAAGCAAAAGGAAAATATAAAGTTGTCCCTGCTCTTAATAAATTAAGCATTATGCCATGAATACATATGGGGGAGTGGAGGTATAAATCCACCATCCTTGACCTCTGCATTAGATAGATGTGAGTGGCCAACTACACGCTCCGGCCTCTTTTATCCCCGTAGAAATAGCCCCCGAGACCCATTTTATAGGAGGCTGAGTGAGCCCCAGAGCCAGTATAAACGTTATGAAGAAGAGAAAAAACTTGCCTCTTGTCAGAAATCGAACCGCTGCCGTCGAGCTCGTGGCCGGTCGCTATACCGACCGGGCTATCCCGGCCCGATTCAGATAAGCAGGTCCTGTTGTCAGGAGCGTCCCATGTTTATGCGCCGCTTCCACGGGCCTACCTTTGGCTTGAGAGACAGAATTGGCCTGCCTTTTGTTCCGTCGCGAAGTCTTGCACTTACCGTAGCTGTGCGTAGAAGCGCCTCTTCCTACGTTCAGCATACTTCGCGCTTCTGTCCGTCTCCTGACTCTCTCCTCCTCAGAGAGGAGTGAACAAGTTGGAAGGGTTGCTTGCCTGGGCCGTGTCGACGGCCCTAGCAGAGTTCAATACCAGTCACTGTACCTTGTCTGAGGAAGCCGCCTGCGATGCAGTCACTTTTATGTCGGCTCTCCTCCGCCTCCATCAAATTCTTCTTCTTCTATTTCTTCTTCTTCTCCTTCCCCTCTTTCTCCTCCATAATATTCGTCTTCATCTTTATCATCATCATGTTCTCCTCCTCCTCCTCCATAAAATTCTTCTTCTTCTACTTATGTTTCTTCTTCTTCTGCTTCTTCTTCTCCATAAATTTCTTCTTCTAGCCCTGCTTCTTCTGCTTCTTCTTGTTATTCATAATAATCATTATTTTCTTAATCTTCTTCTTTCTGTCTCTTCTTTTCATCTTCTTCCGCTTCTTCATCTTCTTGATCTTGTTCGCCGTCTTCATTTTTATCATCTTCTTCTTGAGCTTCTTCTTCATCATCATTTATATCTTCTGCTTTGTCTACTTATTCCTCCTCCTCCTCTCATCAGTTGTAAAATTTAAATCTTCTGTTCCCTTCTGATTCAACTGTTACATGTTCTGTCTATGGTTTTGTTAGGGCACTGTGTCTCCGGCTGTGTACGGCGTCTAAAGGCAAGTAAATTAAAGACTGCTGATTTTTGAAGTGGTTGTGGCATATTTTGGGCTGCTATACCTTCATTTGTGTAGGAGTTCTGAGGAAGACCACTAAAATGTTCAGTCAGGAGAGACTGTAACCGGGCCGAGATATGAACTGAGCACCACCGAAATCAAAACCAGCTCAGTTCCGACTCAGAACTGCCTTTCAAAACAACGAATCCTTTCAGACCTTTGACAGGAATCCTTGGGACAAGGATCACCCCGTCTTCAAGCCTGCGCAAGGCAAAGCAATCACGAGCAGGTTTGCAGCGACGTTCTAGACTTGCATTCGGAAGGTACTCGGCTCGAATCTCTGCCCGTACACCTTAGTCCCTGTAAGAAAATAACGCGACAGGAACTCTATTAGGCTATGACCGTCTCCTTCCAAATTCCTTTCAATTCAGTATTCACAAATAACCCTACCACTCGACGTCGTATTATCTGAGACAGGTACTGAATGCATCATAAAATAAACCACAACCAACCGGGATCCGAATTGGCATTCCCAGTACTGAATCCACGAAAACCGAACACCGTGAAGTTTTTAAATATCAGGTTTATATGTTTAAATACTTTCTATGTTATTTTAGTGTTCTTTCACTTTAAAGTATCACTTCAGGTTTCAACATCAAGGGTGCACAAAGGGGACATCTAGTGGTGGACAAAGTGGCGCTGGGGCAGGTTTTCCCCGAGTACTTCGGTTTCCCCTGCCAATCTTCATTCCACCAATTGCTCCACAATCACCCTCACATATGATTTGGGGCTTATAAAATAGGACAGAAGTGGCCCTAGTACGAGGGACGTAGTCCCATCCCACTAGCATTAAAAAAAAAGGGGGGGGGACATCGATTTATGTGGCTTCACGTCACGTCACAACAGAAACTGTGACGCTTAAAGGACAGTAGAAAAATGTAGCGCTATTCCTGTAACAGGCCGTGGAGGCCTATAGTGTTGAGAGACTTCGAGGCTCCCACATTTATTGAAAATCGGCTCACAGGCGGCGGTGAGGTTGTCAGTCTTACCGCCAGGAAGATTCCCGATACTCATTTCTGTTAGAGGCTGCGTCGACCCCTGGACCATTGTGCGGTAGGAAGGATTAGATTAATTTAAAAATCTAATGACCGCATCATGATTTTAACTCGCGACCTTCCGGCTTGTAGCAGAGTGTCTAAACCAACTACGCTACCGCGTGCCCCACAGAAGAGCATAACAGCATAGCAGGGAAAATACTTCTAACATCTGCTGTGATGGAGTAATTTTTATTTGTGTTTTGTAAGGTTATGTAGGCTTGCCGACTCCGATAGCTGTCACGGTCTTCACGAGACTTCTAGATCGAAGGACCGTCAGTTCCTTCCACCTGCCGGAACCTACAGTGATCTGAATGCACGTTTAGTACAATCAAGATCCCCAGAGTTCGTGCAGTAAAATTTCTCTAAAAACCATCTCATTTAAAAGAAAATATTCTTGTGGTACGCATTACGTTTTAGGAAATTTCTTTGTTATGCAAACCCAATTTAGAAATCACCCCCTTTCCCAGCCAGTGATCATGCTTGGTCTTTATTAAACCTCTTAAAACAAACATCCCAAAGCCAGTTCTCCTCCCCAGCCTCTGGGCTCACCTGTACCGTGAAGAAAGACACAGACTAAATTTTCGAGACAACCTATATACCCTTGTGCCCACGGATTGTATGAAGTTACCCATTGCATCTGCTGTTCATTTAAAGTAACATTAATTGAAATAAATTAGTGTAATAGAGTTGTTGCGTAATATATTATATTTATAATTATTACTGTAATATGTTACCCAAATTCTCCCCCTTCCACTCCACCCCCTAATTCAGAGATCATCTCTACAGAAGGTCATTTAAGGGCGGAAAGGTCCGTAGCCTTCCTGCAGAAGTTCCGTTGCACTTCAGTAACTAATTTAGATTTAAAACAATTCTAGAGACAATAGCAAGAAGAGGAAATTCTCTTAAATAAATAAATCAGAAAAGTAAGAAATAGAACGTAGGAAAAATGTTTACAAAAAATTTTAATTTTAAACTGATAGTTTCATTAATTCTAAAAGTTTGTTACGATGGTACATCAGTACCGGAGATAGGGGCTAGCTCTATCAATTGGGCCCAACTGATCAGGTTTTACATGAAGACGGAGACAGGATCAAGTCTCCTAAATTTTGCTTTTTTAAATAAAAACAGGACAATGGATAATGTCCAGAAACATAATACTTGTGCTGATCTATCTATCTATGACTCTACAGCCTTTGTGGACTTTGGCCGCTTTTTCAATTTCTTGATCTATACACCGTCGGTAGGACTTCTTGTACGGGGGAGCAACCGGTCGCAAGGCCGCTATCTACACACAGAACAACACAAAAACAAAATAAACGTACACAGACATCCATGCCTCGAGTGGGATTAAAACCCACGATCCCAGTGTTTGAGCTGGCGAAGATGGTTCATGCCTGAGACCGTGCGGCCACAGTTCTCGGCCATATCTGTACTGATAGTCTGGTATATTCCAAAGATTCACATATAAATGGAGGAAGATTGGAAATAACATATCACGTACTCGTATTAATTCCTAGCTGTAAATGAAAGATTGGATAGTATACAAACATTTGCGTTAGGTTTAACTTTTTTTTTAATTCGCTTAGTGAGGGGTGGAGTCTAACTGGGTTCACTCGGCTCGTCCGCCACTGATTGGCCTATTGTTCCCTCCCCAGTTGGTTATGAAGATGAAGAATTTGGTGGAATGAAGATTGGAAGGGGAAACCGAAGTACTCAGAGAAACCAGCGCCACTTTGTCTACCACAAATCCCACTTGAACAGACCCGGGATCGAACTCGGGCCGCCGCGGTGGGAACCCAGCGACTAACCGCTTGAGCTACGGCGCGGGCCTAGGTTTAACATAATGTTAATCTCACAGGAATGTGAACCTTACGGCGTTTGGATCTTTGCGTTGATCTCCGAGACCATAAGACAGTTGCAGGCAGAATTCAGATTGAAGGTTACTGTGCGGGTCGTTACCAGCAGTTGCAACGGCAGTTCATTTCAGTTGTCACTGTCCGGATGGAGCTGGTGATTAAGAGGCTCCATTTCGCTGTACAAGAACAAGAGCCAATCGGACTGGGATGTCAGAAGTGGCTTCCCTTTCCGTCGATTTATTTCACTGCTACCCAGACAGATAACCGAAATCAGAGGAGCCTACTTCTTGCTTAGAATTGTTTCGCCTGATTTGTTCACGGATCTCTGCAGGGCGGTATAGTCACGTTCTGCCCGTACAGTCTGAACAAAACAAGAGTGGAATCATGCTGTAAGATTAGGTTTACATAACTCATTGGCCTTGGCGGTTACTTATTATTATTATATTAATGTAGAATTAATATCAACTACTGACATTATGCCTAGATGTAAATGCTTCTTCATAACATCTCATTAAATGTAAGTTAAGGTAAGTTGTCCCTGTGCTTAGCTAATTAAGCACTAAGCCATGAAGGCGCAGTGGGGGAGTGGATGTATAGATCCATATTTACTTTACCTCAGCACAAACTGGAGGTGAGTGGTCAGCTTCAAACCCCTGCCGCTTTTAGCCCCGAGGAAATTGCCCCCGGTACCCATTGGATAAGAGGTTGGGTGGACCCCAGAGCCGGTCTGGACGACGTGGGGAAGAGAAAATTATTGACTCTACCAGGACTCTAACTCCGACCCCTGGGTTCCAGCCCGTAGGCTGTCGCTATACCGACTGAGCTATCCCGGCTCCATAAAAATAAACGCATGAGAAATAATTACATATAGGCTATATCGTAGGAGTTATGATAGCGTGATCTGTATAGCGACTGGCAACGGGCTGGACGACCGAAAGGTCGGAGTTCGAGTACCGGTAGGGAAAAAAAAATTCACTTCTCCATATCGTCCAGACACCCAACCTCCTATAAAATGGGTACCGGGGGGCTCTTTCCAGGGAGAAAGCGGACGGGGCGTGAAGCTGACTACTCATCTCCAACTAGTGCCAATGTCAAGAAAAATGTGGATCTATACACCCACTCTCCCATACGCCTTCATGGCTTAGTGCTTAATTAGTTGAGTACAGGGACAACTTTACCTTTATAGGCTATGTCATAAATAAATGAGTAAAAACCTTTCACTGTATTGACTAAAGGTCTGACTAATGTATTTTCACTTGATTCAACGTCATTAAACCTACGAACTAAACAAAATGTAACTGGTTTATATGCGCAGCGCACTACAAACCAAATACCATTCGCTTTTATGAAACGCGCTAGAGTGCCTAGCTTATTTTACATCGTGATATTGGTAACCCTGCTGCGATGCTCACGTCACATATCATCTTGTGAGGTAGTAGCCGAGATCCATAATTTGCTCACAGGTTCTCATCTATTTGTTAATCACCTCTGACATTAAAATACGAATAATGCACAGAAAATAATTTCCTATCTCTCAGAACAAGTTACAACTTCATTTATGAAAGTAACTAGCTGTAACTATAGTAACCGAATGCTTATTGTAAAGAAGAAAATAAAATAATAAAAGCGATAAAAACAAACTAAAACTTATTTATTGTCTGTCGGCTTTTTGCCTTTGATTGTTAATGGGGTTATAAGACTTGTGTGATTTTAATGCTCTTAAGCATTTTATTCATTGTGTTTCAGCTTAATGACCTACTGTAGCACTGTATTAACCAAAGATATGCATGTCTGATTGCGTTCGTATTGGTGTGACCCAATTAATTGAACCGTGGTGAATACGGAATAGCAGAATTGTTCTACCCTATGGGACCACTCTTGCAAGCAGAGGCCCCCCCCCATATTTAGTCCGATCTTTAGTCGGTGACTAATGATATATTCCTTTGTTAGTAGAATTATGTAAGAATCTGTAATGATGTGTTTGTATTCGTATTCGGAAGGAGAGAGGTTCGAATCTCGTCCCCAGGAACGATTAGGATAACTGAGGCGTTCTTATCATTTGCTCGGATCTAGCAGGACAAGGATGGGAGATTTATTTAAAGTAGCTTCTGCAAGTATAATTAGAATGATCAAGTCAAGGAGGATGAGGTGGGCAGGGCATGTAGCACGAATGGGGGAGAAGAGGAATGCATATAGGATATTGGTGGGAAAGCCAAAAAGAAAGAGACCAGTGGGAAGACCAAGGCGTAGGTGGGTGGACAATATTAAAATGAATCTTATAGAGATAGGATGGTATGCGATGGATTTGATTGATCTTGCTCAGGATATGGACCAGTGGAGGTCTCTTGTGAACACGGTAATGAACTTTGGGTTCTATAAATACTGGGAAATTCTTGAGTAGCTGCAGATTTCGCTTCTCCTCAAGAAGGCCTCAGCTCCATAAGTAAGTAAGTAAGTAAGTAAGTAAGACCACAGCCTATAACTTCCACAAGTTTACCTGATTATCATTTATAATTATCCGCTAATTAGGTTCTCCATGACCTGTAGTTTCTGTAGCAGTGACTGTAGTTTCTAAAGCAGCCGATCACAGTTAACGTGCATGAACTGTCTTCACTCTCTCGAACACTGGGATCGTGGGCTCGAATACCACTCGAGGCACGGATGTCTGTGTGCGTATATTCTGTGTGTAGGTAGCGGCCTTGAGACTGGCTGATCCCCCATCTCAGGAGTCCTACCGATTGTGTATGGATTAAGAAACTGAAAAAGTGGTCGAGGTCCACAAGGGCTGTAGAGCTCTAGATAGACGGATAGTAAAGCGTCGTTACATAACTCAATTATCAAGCATTTGAAACGGTATTATTTTGAAAAGGAAGAAAGTAGTAATTTGACCGTGTTCAGATTGGTTTTCGTGAAGCAATGCATGTTGCAGAATTGCTTCGGTCGAGTGTTCGTTCAGTTGTATTCCTGCGTTAATTTCCAGAAAGGCTTATATGTGACTGGCTGTTCTCACATATAACAAGAGTGAGTGATGCGGGTCAGTTCTGAAAGAGACTTGGGTCATGAGGTAAAAGCAAAATCAGAATTTAGGTATCTTAAAAAAATAGAATACGGTTGTTTTGGAGTGGATTAACCTGGCTAAGTATAGGGACTATTGGAGGGCTTTTGTACATACGGTACTGAAACTTGGGATTCCATGAGATATTGGGAATTCCGTGTGTGGCTCAACGACTGGTGACTGCAAAAAAGACTCATCTCCATGGAGTTAATTACTNTCTGCTGAATATTTGCTGACGTTTCAGAGGAATATACTGCCTCCATCTCCAGGGTAAAATGTTTGTTTCTTGTTACTTCAATTTCGAAGGATGAGGTGGTTAACAGTTAGACACATAAATGTGAAGGTAGAATTATAAGGACAAGGAAAACGGTATAGCTGTCCCTGTGCTTAATTAAGTAGTACGTTACGAAGACGAAGGAAGTGAGGGGGTGTGAAGTTATAGCTCCACCATTTTTGGCTTAAGCAATTATAATTAAAATGATCAAGTCAAGGAGGATGAGGTGGGCAGGTCATGTAGCACGAATGGAGGAGACGAGGAATGCGTATAGGATATTGGTGCGAAAGCCAGAAGGAAAGAGACCACTGGGAAGACCAAGGCGTAGGTGGTGGACAATATTAAAATGGATCTTACAGAGATAGGATGGGGTGGTATGGATTGGATAGATGTGGCTCAGGATAGGGACGAGTGGAGGGCTCTTGTGAACACGGTAATGAACCTTCAGGTTATATAAAATGCTGGGAAATTCTTGAGTAGCTGCAGAATTTGTCGCTCCTCCAGAAGGGCTCAGCTCCATAAGTAAGTAAGTAAGTAAGTAAGTAATAGATGTAGATGAGTGTTCAGCTTCACGCTTGACAACTATACCTCCAGGAGAGAGAGCCATCGGTACCAACCGAATGACAAGCAGTGAGAATATTTTTTTTAGTACTAATGGGGTGGGACTAAGTCGCTTGTACTGCGGCGACTTCTGGCCTATTGTACCAGCCCCAGATGATATGTGAGGCTGATTGTGGAGCAATTGGTGGAATGAAGATTGGCAAGGGAAACCGAAGTACTCGGAGAAAACCTGCTCCAGCGTCACTTTGTCCACCACAAATCTCACTTGACGAGGCCCGGGATCGAACCCGGGCCGCCGCGGTAGGAAGCCTGCGACTAACCGCTTGAGCTATGGCGCGGCCAAGCATTGAGAATAAGTTTCATACCGAATTTTTATCACTTCGACGCACTTAATTGGATTTTAGGACATTCTGGTGAGGAAGCAGTGATGACCAATATCTACTGAGGTACGACTGAGCTAGGATCCGTGGTGGGGAGCACACGTAGCGCATGAGACACTGTGTAGGGTGAAATGTTTGGAACCAGATTTGGCGTGACGATATGTGAACACAACATAGCATACAAACATGCATGTTCATGAGTAATTTGGGCCAGTAACATAAAGGGTCTGTTACACAAAACAAACAATAGCAACGTAAATTATGTTCCAGAGTCGCAGTCGAAATTGTTGAGTGTTTCTCGTGACAAGTACGTGTAGTTCGACGTTCTCCCGCCAGGTGGCTAATTACTGTCTCATTATACACATGTCACAGTCTTGTCGGCTCTTGTCATGGGCTAATTCTTACATCACCTTCTGCACTGTATCTATGCCTTAAATTCCAGAAAACTCAGATCCGTTTTCCCCCTTGGCACTACAGCCCCAGTGGGCCTAGGCCTACCTCCATGAACTTCTCCGTTCACTTCGGTTTTTCTAGATCTTACACATTCGGTAGGACTACTTGGGCGGGTGATCAGCTTGTCGCAAGGCCTCTACCTGTACACAAACACAGAAAAACGCACACACACAAACTAAACATCCATGCCCTGAGTGGGATCCGAACCCACGATTCCGGTTTCCAAGCGAGCGAAGACAGTACATGCCTTAGACCGCTCGGCTACCGTGACCGGCAGTGTATAAGAATAATATATAAGAATTCAGTTCGTACCTCACAGGAAACAGATCCGAACCCACGATCCCGGCTTCCAAGCGAGCGAAGACAGTGCATGCCTTAGACCGCTCGGCTACCGTGACCGGCTTCAGATCCGTTTACAGTTTTGAATTTAATTCACAAATCATAACTTTTTTTTAATTCATAATTAATTCGATATGTGCACATTAGTTAAGCAGCGAAGTTCATAACGACAAGAAAACTATTAATTTAGTTGTAAATGATTCTGAAGGCTAGGTACTACACTTGTGATTACACTAGTTTACAGACATTATCTAGCGGTGCGAGAGATCACAGCGCTGGTCCAATGATTAAGGTAAGCCTTTCTAATGGAACTGAGGTACTGATGATAAATATATAACTAGTTCGAAACCGAAGTCCAATGGTAATATAATATATAAAAGTAAAGTAAAGGTATCCCTGTAACAGGCCGTGGAGGCCCATAGAGTTGTGAGATGTTGAGGTTCCCACATTTTCTAGACAGTCGGCTCATAGATGGCGGCAAGGTTGTCAGCCCTACGCGCCGGCCGTCTTTTACCCCCAAGAATATTCCAAGAATATTCCTGGTACTGATTTCTGTTAGAGACTGAGTCTACTCCAGGGCCATAATGCGGCTGGAAGGACTAGGTCAATTGAAAAAAGTCCAATTACCTCATCAGAACTTGTAGCATAGTGCCTCCTATATCTAATATATAATGCTATTTTTTTTCTTGGCACTACAGCCCCAGTGGGTCTAGGCCTACCTCCATGAACTTCTCCGTTCACTTCGGTTTTTCTAGATCTTACACATATGGTAGGACTCCTTGGGCGAGTGATCAGCTCGTCGCAAGGCCTCTACCTGTACACAAACACAGAAAAACGCACACAAACATCCATGCCCTGAGTGGGATTCGAACCCACGATCCCGGCTTCCAAGCGAGCGAAGACAGTGCATGCCTTAGACCGCTCGGCTACCGTGACCGGCATATAATGCTAATACTGGAGTTTATTCTGGAAAATGTAACGTGCGTGACTTATAAGACGGGTTTTGGATTGGATGATTGACTTTATTGACACGTTATACATTCACACAATTCGGGACCGCAGGCAGTTACAGCGGGATCGCTATTCTACACACATTAGGATATATTTAGTATATTTTGTCTAATGCAAGCGGAACATTAGTCGTGATAGCCCAGTCTGTACAGTGACGTGCTACGGGCTAGACGACCGGGGCTCTACTCCCGCCAGAGGCAGGATTCTTTTCTTCTCCATAGCATCCAGACCGGCCTTGGGGCCCACCCGGGCCCCTAATTCAATGCGTATCGGAGATCCTTCCTCCGAGGGTAAAGCGGCCGGTGTGTGGAGCTGACCACACACCTCCATCTAGTACCGAGGTTACTCATGGTGGAGCTATACCTCCATTACCACATATGTCTCCATGGCATAGTGTTTAATTAATTAAGCACAGGACAATTCGGTCTGTTTTTACATTTATAACCGGAACATTGAGAGTGACTGAGTAACACCGGTTCAGTTCAAGTGCTCGTTATTAACTTCAGATCGAAAAGAACTGGACCTAACGTGTGTGTGTTAATATAATAGCAGCTTGTCTCCTGAAGGCGGGAGCAGAGCTAACGCAAGGAACGTTGCTTATATCACATAGGCTTGTCGCAGGCATCGAACAGTGTCCCAAATAATACTTTTATAATAAATGATTTTCACAGACCTTAATAGAATCCATGACATTTCGCTGTCGGCACCTTTGAAGTATTTGTTTATACAATCCTTCCACGGTTGAGCAGAAATTAACGCATAAATAAAAACCTCAATTTTTCACAGATTCGTACAGAATTGTTAATTACTCTTTATATAAACCGTGGTTGTAAACAAAGACCGCCTCTGTGGTCTAGTGGCCAGCGTTCCTGGCTATAGATGCAGAGGTCTCCGGTTCGATTCCCGGCGCTACCAGATTTTCTGAGAAGTTGTGAGTCTGGAACGGGGTCCACTCAGCCTCGTGAGGATAATTGAGGAGCTATTTTAAAGAAATAGCGGCTCCGGTTTAGAAAGCCGAAATTAACGGCCGTGAGGATTCGTTGCGCTGACCACACGACACCCTCTATCCGCTAAAGTTGGAACTAACTTCGCCGAAAAGCGGCGGTCGCTCGGTCGGTATAGTTCGCTTACGGACTGAAATTACGGGGTGTTTTTGGTTGTAAACAAAAAATACTGGACACTATACATTGAGTGAACAGTGCAATTCGATTCTGTGATTTGGGAATTAGGCATGAGACCAATAATTCTTTTCTTAATTTGCATATAAAAAAGGTGAATATAAATTTAAGTAATCAGAGTTGCATCAAAAGCATGTAAATTTGCGGTAAACACCAACATGGCCATGAGTGTGTTGCTGTTTCATTAATTATTTTAATGACAGCACATGAACATGTGTCTAACAACAGCGCGTGTTTCCACTGTAGACCCACAGCACCAGACGTAACTGATATCTTAACACTTTCGGGTTGCTGAAGTGATCTTAATTTCCTTCTTGAAGAAAGTATGTGTTGGACGTCTCAAATTCGGTGTCTAGCTCGTAAGGCTGCCTTCATCGCTATCTGTTAAATGATTGGATGGAAAATGAGGAAGCCTCGACGTCTCACAACCCTATGGGCCTCCATGTTCTATTACAGTGATAGTTTTTATGGTTCGGCGCTATCCCGTGGTCTGGCACGATTTTAGTTTGCCGGACGGCCACTTTCCGTCCACAGCGCTAGTGTTCATTATTCACAGTTTGTTCATATGTCATTCTTGTCACGGAGTACACACAGCGTGAATATGTTTTGTTTTGTACTCTATTTGTTATTTGCCCTTTAATGTGTATGAATTAGGGGGTTCGTTTCTGTAAAAAATGTAGTCTGGTTCGGCTCCGATCTGGTAGTAAGCGGCCAGATTAAAAATATCTGATCTGCAATCTTAAGTAAACACATTTCCTTATGGCATCAATCTTCGCTACGCCATCTCCGTGCGTCAGTTCAGTGACAGCCAAGGAAGATGAATAATTCTATTTTCTTGGATATAACTCTGTGTAGTCCATTGAAACTCAACCGACGTTTCTGACGAAAATGTCGGCTCCATCTGCAGGGTTGAGGGATAAGCTAAGTAGGAAGCCAGAGCTCTGCTTACTATCTGTTTCACTCTGGTTTATTGTTTACCCTCACTATTGAACGCTGAAGATGGAGGCTATATGTTCCCCCGAAACTTCCTTTGAATTTCAACGGACTGCACAGTGCTGTATCCCAGAAGAAAGAATTTTCCATAATCACTTCCGTGAGAAACTCAAAACGTAAAACCCCTGAAGTCGTTACTGTGCTTAGATTGCGTGCCAAGCAAATGTATTGGGGCACGAAATGAGGGATCCAGCAATAGATTCAGGGGAGTGGTCGGCTTCATTGGAATGTCCTCAGTCTCTTGCAAAGGAATCGAGAACATGAGGCCTTGTGGGCCTCACAGAAATTTAGATTTGGTAGCGAGAAGAAAAATCCTTGCATATGACAGGAAATGATCCCCGGCCGCGCAGAACGTAGTTACTTTCTATTCCGAATCATGTTCTCTGTTTAAGCTTGTAATTAGGTTATATTCTGCTATATTTTCAGAAAGTCCTTTATTCTTTTCAGATATCGCTTCCTTATTAACTCTCTGTGATGAACGCTGTCTCTGTAACTTCCTTGTTGCCAGTACTTGGACGTTTACCAAACTTAATGTATTGCGTTAAGGTCGGGCCCATCCCACAATTATAATCAATGAGTATAATGAACGCACAAAGTATAATCCGGCAAAAATTTCTGAGTCAGACTATAAAACCGGGCTCTTATGAACACGGCAATGTACTCTCGGATTTCACTCACTGCTGGAAATTTCTCTGCTTTCTGAGCAGCTATCACGTTCTCAAGATCTCTGCTTCATGGAGTTATTTAACTGTAATCAGTAGAATATAGTCACATCCCCGTGACCACTGCACCAACATTCCAAAACTGTAATAGGGAAATGTAGTTTTTACCCGTCGGGCCTTCCCCAGCTATTAGCTTCTGAAGGAGGGCTATGCTCCATGGAGTTAGTTCACTGTGTAGTATGTAATCACTTCCCTGTGAACAGATTTGGTTATTCTCAACATTATAAACATAAGATAAATGGTAAAATTGTCCCAGCATCTAAATAATTAACCAACACGTCATAAGAACATATAAAGAACTGGAGGTATAGCTCCATCATTCTTGACCTCGGCACTGGATGGAGGTGAGTGGCTGGGCTTCCTCTTAGGAAAGAGCTTCCGGTACCCGTTGGATAGAGGCTGGGTGGACCCTGGAGCCGTTCTGGACTCTGTGGAGAAGGGAACAGTCTTGCTCTTGAGAGAAATCGAACCCAGACCGTCTACCCCTTACCCCGTCTCTATACCGACAGAATGTAACGGCACAGACCTTAATTTTACTTGTCGAGAGCTCCTCGACGCGGCTGTTGGAGCTGCCGTCGCGTACACTGGCTCTCTGTCCTTGACTCCCTGCCGCCTCCCGCTGTATTATAGGAACTGGAGTCTTTTCAGTGGCGGTCAAAATAGTTCTGTCATCGAGGTATCTAACACAGTGTAATTCGTTGGAAGTCAACCAACATTTCAGAGAAACGTACCGCCGCCATCTTGAGGCTTGAAGACCAATAGAGGCAAGAAACCAGCTTTGCTTGCTGCCCGCTTCATGCTAGGCTCTTGCCTGGTTTACTCTTCAACCATAAAGATGAGGGCTCAATGTTCACCTGAAAAGTTGGTTGACTCTCAACGCGGCGATATATCCTAGAAAATATAACCCTTCAAACGTTTAGTTAATTTCCTAGCCTGGATCTCTACATCCACTCCTCCATACGCCTTCACGGCGAAGTATTTAATTAGTTAAGTACAGGGACATCTTTACATTAATATCTAATGGTAACAGCAGGCCCATATCGGGGAGGGGGTTGAGTTGGAATATTATATCCAGACACCTGACCTAGATGGGTCGAGATATACTCTTATTCAAATTAACAAGATGTAGTAAGGAAGCAGCCGATCAAAGTAGCTGCATAGTCTAAAGTATAAAATGTCTTCGCCAGTTCAGACACTGGGATCGTGGGTTCGAATCCCAGTCAAGACATGGATGTTTGTCTGCGATTATTCTGTGTTTGTGTTGTCCTGTGTAGGTAGTCGTCTTGCGAGGGGCTGATCCTCCGTCCAAGGGGACCTACCGACTGTCTAAGATTAAGAAACTGAAATGAAATTAAGCGTTTCATGAATGCCCTATGCTCCAAGTGGGAGGAACAGGAATAAGGATAGATAGATAGATAGATAAATAGATAGATAGATAGATAGATAGATAGATTTATTGATAGTATACAAGAATGTGGAAATTCCATTTGATTGAATTAAAATGTTGTTAATCGACATTCGTTTGATACAGAACATGATTTTTAAAATATTTACAAAATATATTTATATGGCTTTTGAAGTGGGGTGTGACCCCCATATTTGTGACTGGCCGGGGCTTCACCTCACCCCTCTGAGACCCTGGATAACGGTATGTTAGAACACAAACCTGGTCAGTCACAGCAGTATCGCAGTAGCTGCCATTTTGTGTGCGTACACAAGATGGCCGAAGTCAATTCTGTGTGTGTTCCGATCCATCAATGCATTATTATAAATTCTGCCGGTGCGATCTCTGATTGCCAGGGGGTGGTAGAGTGACGATGGTGCTGTTGTGTGCAGGTCGGGCCCACCCCGCCGCGCTGCACGCCGCCACCGTCGCCAGCATGATCATAGAGTGTGCGGGCTGTGCCAAGCCCATCCTGGACAAGTTCCTACTCAACGTGCTTGAGCGGACGTGGCACGCGGAGTGCGTACGCTGCTACGACTGCAGAGGCAACCTCACGGATAAGTGCTTCAGTCGAGAAGGCAAGCTCTTCTGCAGGAATGACTTCTTCAGGTAAATGTCATTTGAGATTTTAGTGGTCGGGTTTTAACTTAACTCAGGCCGATCACAGTGGCCGCGCTATCTATGGGTTCGAATTCCACTCAAGACATTGGTGTCTGTGCATGCTTTTGTTCTGTTTGTGTTGGCCTGTGTTTAGGTAACGACCTTGTGACAGTCTGATCACTCATCCAAGGAGTCCTACCGACTGTGTAAAAAAGATTACGATACTGAAGAAGAGGCCAGGGCCCAATAAGGGGCAGTAGAACCACTGATTAAAGAATGAATGGTTTTAACTTAGAGCAACATAAACTTGGTTTATTCGTACGTAAGCCGCTACCATACTTCCGGCAATTATCTCCCGGTCTCTCACCGTGGCGGCCCGGAATCAAACCCAGATCGGTTCATGTGAGATTTATGGTAGACTAAGAGGTATTGGGGCAGGTTTAATAATGGCTTTCCCATGCCTGTTTTCATATCACCTTATGTTCTCTCATATGTCATCCGGGGTTGGTAAAAGAAACATTTTTTTTTTTCCTTGGCGCTACAGCCCCACTGGGCCTAGGCCTACCTCCATGAACTCCGTTCCCTTCGGTTTTTCTAGATCTTACACATATGGTAGGACTCCTTGGGTGAGTGATCAGCTCGTAGCAAGGCCTCTACCTGTAGACAAACACAGAAAAACGCACACAAACATCCATGCCCTGAGTGGGATTCGAACCCACGATCCCGGCTTCCGAGCGAAGACAGTGCATGCCTTAGACCGCTCGGCTACCGTGACCGGCTAAAGAGACAATTATGGCCTGTGTAATAAGGGACTAAGTCTCACCCCGGCATAAGAATAGATATGAAAATAATCTGTACATAGAGGCGGGCTTAGCTGTTACATTTAAGTTATAGTTTATGCAATGGTTATTTAACGATGTTGTGTTAAGTAATTTGCTGCGTGAACAAATCTCTTATTTTCCTCTGATTATGCTATTTCCTTTTTTGTTTCTGACTCCCGTGAACAGTGGCAACCTTGGCTGGCCCGATTATAATTTATACACTGGCTGTTTTAAGACATCTTGTTAATATGCCTACGATTTCCACTTAATTAAGGAAATCTTTGTTTCTTTAAACATGAGAGGCCATTACAAGGAAATCTAGCCTTTTAACCTGATTTTTCTTATTTTGAAAAAAATAAGGGCAGACTTATGAAATCACCTTGCAGTCTGTGTGTCTTTGCGTCTATGAATCCCATGCTATCAACTTTTGAATGTCTGAACCAATCTTGATGAAAACGCAAGTCACGTGATTGCTCTCTCGCCATTCGATTGGCGTGCTGCTTGCTGCCTAGCAACGAGCTATAACATTCATTCTATTGTTGCTTGCACGTATCGCGCGGTGTTATCGAGCTGTTATCTGGCAATGCGTCGCCATGTCGCAGTATTCAATTCCAATTCTACATGTGCTTACTAAAGCAAAAGGGCTGGGGCCTAGCACCGCGACGCTCAATGCTCTACGGTGCTCCTAATTATGCTAAAGCATAAGAACTTTGTTGAAAACAGGAGCAGGATTAAGAAGTAATTCCCTTGTGTGATATTCACATTTTATTAATCCTTCACTTCTCCCTATCCTAGGCCATTTAAGTCCAATTTGTATCAACACATTATATTTTCGCTGAAATCCATTTCCGTTCCATCCTCCCATCCACGCAACTGGCCACTCAAGTGGACTAGTCCCTCTTAGTATTTACATTAAAATTACGTATGCATTTCTAATTTCCTTCATTTCCCGTTCAGCTCATCTACGATGCATTAAGAGTAACAACAAGTGAACTTAAACTGAGAGTTAGAATTACTCGGTTTTTGGACTTTGTCCATCGGCCGGTGTTCTACACAGCCTTTCGGAAGCGGCATATGTTCCCATACTCAGGTGAGGGAGGAAGCACTCAGTTGGGTTTGGACTCAGTTGAGTCCAAAAACGCAGTATTTCTGATTATTATACACCATCATCAGAACACTTTAGAATAAAGTGAGTGTTTGAGAATAAGGTGCTGAGAAGAATACATGAACCGAATAATAATAATAATAATAATAATAATAATAATAATAGACTAGAAAAAACTGCGTAATGAGGAGCTTCATAACTTGTACTCTTCTCCAAGTTGTGCAAGGCAAGTAGTACGATTTGGAGCGAAGAGGGTTACATAGAATATGCTGGTGGGAAAGCAGAAGGAAAGAGACCACTAGGAAGACCTAGATGTAGGTGGGAAAATAAACTTATAATAGATCTTAGAGAGATGGGAATTGGTTAGAAAGCCTAATCCGTCAAGGCAGAAGAAGAACTGGGGTTTTCGACTGGCGGCTCAGTCTGCAGCCAAATGCTCACGCTGGCCCCTCGCTCGCGGATTTTTGTACCCTGAAAATGAAGGCGATACGTTCCTCCGAAACGTCGATTTACACCATCTACACGGCGCCACATCCCAGAAGACGGAATTCTTCATAGTTACCCCATGAGAACCTCAAATCTTACAAGAAGAACTGTGTTTATCTTCTGTTTTCAATTAATTAAAATGTGGTGGGTATGACAACCGAATCATCTCCAGATTACTGTGCGTCATACCCACACGTATATGAGGGTTGCAGACTATGAAGAGAACAAGGGGTCTCAAGCTGAAGAACTGACTTCTTTTTCCCTTTTCGCATTTCCCATCATGCACCACCGTGGGAGCAGAGGCTATCTACTTAAGCGGTTTCTCCAAATTGAAAACGATCTCTTCTCTGAGAGGATTACCGCCATAATACACCACCCTGCCACCCGGCATCTCGCACCAGAGGGTATGGGGTTGCTTTCAGATGAGTATGGAGAAGCTCAGTTATGCATGAGATGCGCTACTGGGCCTTAAAACCAACCCCGTCACAATCCTCTCTACTTTGGCTTCATAGCATTTCGGGGGCTGGTGGTTTTCACTTGAAATGCTGTCCGTGTACCCAGGGGTTTAGATTTAAGTTGGAGGGTGGGAAAGACACAAGTCTACGGTTTACCTCTTACAACTCCGGCATAAGATGCTACCACTATGCGAATGATAACATATATGGAGAACCTCGTGTCATATTTGCTCAAGGAAAGAACTGTGAAGCTAGCAAAGGCAGCCGTTACCGAGTAACGGCTTCGCAAACAAGCATGTTTTCATTGCAACAATTGAATACAGTAATAATGGGAAACGGTGTTTTCTATGCGGTCTGTGCAGATATTATAAACAGGACAGTCAGCTGAGTTAGTTGGTTAGTGACTGAGTTAGTCAGTTAGAACTGTTGAGACGTATCGTGTGCTGTAGTCATTTGTAAAGTGTAGAAATCAGTCAGTGTTATAGTTATTTATAGTTACGAACTGCAAGTAATCAATAAATCCAATCTCCAATCCAAAACCGCGTCGAGAGTCGCCCTAACATGTAACAATGTATATTTATGTCGTGCGCAGTTCTGTCGCATTTTATTAGAGGGATGAGTTCCTGAAGTCCTCGCATAATTCAAGACAAAGTCGGCCAGTTTTCATATGCACACGCGAATCTTGCTGATCTCTTTTTTGCATTCGTATTATTTCAGACTTTGAGCATAAAGTTTGAGTTTATTAATACTTTTTATAACACATGTTATCAGATTCGCATAAAATGCGACCACACCATATATGATTTACTATAGGCTGAGGAAGTACTAATTAGAAATGCTTTATTTTGGAAAATAATTGCACTAACTCGTCCTCAAAGGAAGTATCTGCAAGCTTAACTTCCTACAGAAACATGGCGGTGACTGATATGAAACGATCTAACCGGGCGCGTGTATTTGATTTCTAAGCTTTCTTTTTTATTTTTATTGCTAGTGGGGTGGGACTAAGTCCCTTGTACTGCGGCCACTTCTGGCCTATTGTACCAGCCCCAGATGATAGGTGAGGGTGATTGTGGAGCAATTGGTAGAATGAAGATTGGCTGGGGAAACTGAAGTACTCGAAGTGCCCCAGCGCCACTTTGTCCGCCACAAATCTCACTTGACCAGACCCGGGATCGAACCCGGGCCGCCGCGGTGGGAAG
>NW_019735471.1:1476445-1510681 GCF_002891405.2 Cryptotermes secundus | reverse complement strand
GGGGGGGGGGGAGGTTAACCCTTGGCCGTGTTAAATTGCCCATAGCAACATCGTACAGTGGCGCCCGTTGCTGTAAATACATATAACCTCTTCGACCACTTTTCTGGGAGACTCAAGTTCCTGTATTTTACAACACCTGTAATTTAATTTCTAAAATTACCTTTAACAAAATGGATAAATTTAGTGAATTACATGAGATTTCCTTTTGTAATAAGACCTATCACGGACCTATTATACCTGTATTTATATGCAGTAGGGCTAATAGTTGTAGGCATTTACATAACTGCGTTAGATATACCCCAGTGTGGCCTAACAGTGGAACACGTGATAGCTCAAAAACACCGTCATGTCTTAACTTTACATTTCTAGCTGTCTGGTGGCGACAGGCCTGCCAACTGTTACCTCTGTAGCATGATATCTAGTGGGGCCAACACAAAATATTTTAAATAAATACTTTGTCCACCACAAATCCCACTTGACCAAACCCGGGATCGAACCAGGGCCGCCGCGGTGGGAAGCTAGTATCTAACCGCTTGAGCTATGGTGCGGCCAAATAACTAACTAACAAACCAAATCCATGTAACTGAGTCCTTCTTGATAAGCCGCCAATCGTTCAGCTACTCAAAAATTTTCGCGAAATTTTATAAAACTTGAAGGTTCATTAACGTGTTCACAAGAACCCTCCACTAGTATATTTTAATACTGTACTCCCACTTGTGTCTAGGTCTTCCTAGTGGTCTCTTTCCTTCTGACTTCGCCGCTAAAATTCTACAAGCATTCCTCTTCTCGTCCTGCCCTTCTCATCCTCCTTGACTGAATCGTTCTGATTATGACGTTGGCTATCCTGGCTTAAGTCTTTCGTGTTTTTCTTCAGTCCCTCCAGACAAATGTCGAGATATCATCTCAGTTAGGTCATGGTCCCTGCGTTTCAAATGCATCACTCGTCCTGCCGCTGAACACTGCATAGTGTGGAGCAGTGTTTGTCAGGCACTGGGCAACTGCGGACAGCTACATGGGCGGTCGGCGCACGCGCGCACCATTCAGCTACCATAACATTCCCCTTGGCCATAATCAGCGTGCAGTTGCCCCGTGTTCCGTGAATAGGAGGAAAATTATACTTGAAATTGCATTCATATTCGTACATACAATAACGAAACTTTAAATCCTTCCGTCTGTCTGTTTGTTACAAAGTGGATAATAAAGAACATGCCCTTCTTCGAAAGATTATCTCCGGGAGAAATGTTAATGTTGTATTTCTGTCTATGGGTTTGAATCCAAATCACTTTCTTTCCCAATTCCTTCCTCCGTAGTAACCATGAAAGCTAAACCTATTTTTACTAGATTGTGGTGTGATTTATTATTATTTTTATTTGTTAAAAATAACTTAGTTCCATATTCCAGTTATAGTATATATTCATGCATTCTGTTGCGTTAGTTGGACATCTGATATGCGTATCTATGTGTGTGTGTATATATATATATATATTTATATATATATACACACACACCGTAGCAGTCTACTAAATACAACACTTCCAAGACTATTAGTTAACAAACACTTAATAAGTATTTCATATATATTTTATAAGAAGTTTCGGCCGTATGGGGCCATCATCAGGCGCATATTGCCACAATTTTGATGGCTATAGATGGGCTTTGGATTGGTAATCGGATTCATTGCCGGTCACGGTAGCCGAGCGGTCTAAGGCATGTACTGTCTTCGCTCGCTTGGATACCGGGATCGCGGGTTCGGATCTCTTTCCTGTGAGGTACGAACTGAATTCTTATATATTATTCTTATACACTGCCGGTCACGGTAGCCGAGCGGTCTAAGGCATGTACTGTCTTCGCTCGCTTGGAAACCGGGATCGTGGGTTCGAATTCCACTTAAGGCATGGATGTTTGGTGTGTGTATACGTTTATTCTGTGTGAGTTTTCCTGTCTTTAGATAGAGTCCTTGCGACGAGCTGATCACTCGTCCAAGGAGTCCTGTCTGTGGAAAAAAAAATGAATACAGAACTGAATAAGAGGCCATTGGAAAAGTCTGATTTATTGTACACTTATAAACACAGCTCGTAACTACAAGTAACTACAGCGCTATCGTTAATTCACACACTCTGTAGTTCACTACCGCACGTACTATGTCTCATCAGCCTGTTGCATCTTCACCTGTTTACTGGTAACGGCTTCCCACGGAGGACGTTTCCCTTCCTCTTGATTCCCCAACTATCCCCACGCCTCACGTACCAGCTTCTAACAGCAGCAGCTCACAAGGACTGAACCACAGCACTCCTCTAGCTCACTCGTTAACCAACTCGCTACACTCAACTAAATCTCATCCTGGTGGCAATCTCACACCAATCTCCTACTCTTCTCACTGCCACTCAAGACTATCTTAAAATGATAGCTGGCCCTTGTTTCATAAACTCCTCACGGACCGGAGAGGAAACACCGCGTCCAACACCTTTCCTATTGTTGCATACGTGTCTGCTGCGGTCATTACCTAACAACGGTCGTTGTTTACAGAGCAATTACTTAGCATCGGTTATTGTATAGCTTATGATTTCGTGGCAGTTGCCTAGCAACGGGTCTATACGCACAGTATGATGGCCAAACTGTTATAATGCACTGTTACAATTCACTGTATGTGAGAGGTAAAATGCGAGAGTCTAGAAATTCGTTTTTTCGGCTCTTTTAGCTTTTAAAGACAAGTTGGATTCTAGTTAAAATAATTTAAATTGAAATTTATGTAATATTCATTATTTTGTGTTCTACAAAGCCCTTTACAACTTACGCGTTACGCATAGTGAAGTGATACTCTGCAGCGTAGCAGTTTGACGATGTTATATACGCGAGATACGCGATGGCTTCGCAGGTACGAAACATTTTGTGGAATAAAACACACATTAAACAAAGGTTAAACGGAGTTTGAGGATGAATCTAGGAAGTGTTGCATTTGAAAGAATATATTACGTATATATCTATTACAGTCAAAAGCCTAGCTACCGTTCTGCACTATTTTATGTGTGAAGTTGCAAATACAGTGTTTTAATGCAGGAATGCATATCTCTTTATGCGGTATACCCCGGGAGTTGTGTTCCGAATATCACAAAAAAATGACGCGTGTGAATCAAAGAACATGGAGACGTGAGATGCGGTGATCTACACGAATAACAAAAATAATTTCTCGATTTCTGTTTTTCCTTGGCACTACAGCCCCAGCGGGCCTAGGCCTACCTCCATGAACTTCTCCATCCACTTCGGTTTTTCTAGATCTTAGACATTCGGTAGGACTCCTTGGGCGGTTGATCAGCTCGTCGCAAGGCCTCTACCTGTACACAAACACAGAAAAACGCACGCACACACACACACACACACAAACTAAACATCCATGCCCTAAGCGGGATCCGAACCCACGGTCCCGGCTTCCGAGCGAGCGAAGACAGTACATGCCTTAGACCGCTCGGCTACCGTGACCGGCAATTTCTGGAATTACAGTTCAGATTCTTCTGTTCAGGCTTCTTAGGTTATTTTTACATCCCCTGGAACTTTACTAGAAAGGCAAAATTTCCTGTGCTTAAGTAATTAAGCACTACGCCATGAATGCGTATGGGGGGAGTGGATGTGTAGAGCCAACTTTTCTTGACCTCAGCACTAGCTGGAGATGAGTGGTCAGCTTCACGTCCGGGCCGCTTTACTACCCGTTCTCACTGGATAGGGGGTTGGGTGGACCCCAGAGTAGGTCTGGACTAGGTGGAGAAGAGATAATTCTTTAAACTACCTGGATTCGAACTCTGACCTCTCGCTCGTCCAGCCCGTAGCCAATCGCTATACCGACTGCGCTATTCCTGCTCCTATCGTTCTCATAGTTCCAGTGATTAATACAGTATCGTTAAGTCGTATTGTGTCGAAACATCTCTGATGGTAAATTATCATCAGAAAGTCACCAGGCAATAACATATGGTACAGGCGATGCAAAAACTCACGTAAACGTATATAAATTCTAGCGCTTACCGGCAGTATTTAATCTAAACGGTAAATAAAAAAACTGGCGCTATTTTCAGTGTGATAAAAACACAGAACCCTTTTGCGAAAACATATAAATTCTAGCAATGTTTTAAAAATTATATCTGTAGCGAACTGTCTGCATTTTCAACAGAAATAAAGCAACATATCTTGCGAGGGAGGATCACTGACTATGACGCAACTGTGCAATCAATTAGCACTTAAATTAATATTGATTGTGTATAATACAGAACACAGGGCCGCGCCATAGCTCAAGCGGTTAGTCGCTGGCTTCCCACCGCGGCGGCCCGGGTTCAATCCCGGGACTGGTCAAGTGGGATTTATGGTGGACAAAGTGGCGCTGGGACAGGTTTTCTCCGAGTACTTCGGTTTCCCCTGCCAATATTCATTCCACCATGTGCTCCACAGTCACCCTCACCTATCATCTGGGGCAGGTACAATAGTCCAGAAGTGGCCGCAGTACAAGGACTTAGTCCCACCCCACTAGTAATAAGAAAATTTGTGAATAGTGAGAACAGTTTACTGTGAGCTTTGGGGTCGAATTGAATTCGCTTATCTTGGGTAACATGAGGGCATTGGAATTGGCTGGGCAGATGCCAATTATGTTATTCTCTTACCAATCCATACCAACGATTATATTTCTGTTTTGTGAGGCATATTTAGCCACCGAGCTAGGAGAAATATCAGTGCGATAAAGACCTAAAAGAGGCACTTTCATGAGGTTCATTCTCTTTCTGTGCGCTAAAGTTAAATACTCTTACACAAAAACTCCGTGGCTTTAGTCCGCAAGCGAACTATACCGACCGAGCGACCGCCGCTTGTCGGCGAGGTTAGTGCCAACTTTAGCGGATAGAGGGTGTCGCGTGGTCAGCGCAACAAATCCCCACGGCCGTCAATTTCGGTTTTTTAGACCGGAGCCGTTTCTTTTCCATTCAAATTGTTCCTCAGTTATCCTCAGGCTGAGTGGACCCCGTTCCAGACCAACGACTTTTCAGAAAATCTGGTAGCACCGGGAATCGAACCCGGACCTCTGGATCTGTAGTTATTTGAACTCCGACTTCTATACTACAGAGGCGGTCTAAATATTATCATATGTCTGAGAAATTACCCAACATATACAACTACAAGAATTAAAATACTAAAGTCATTAATTTGTCTATTTATTTTAATTTGCTGTATTTCATGGTATTGTCAGTATTTCAGCGAACATTAGCGTCAGTTGAAGGGAAAACCGGTGACGGCTGAATTGGAAATTATGTGGGGTGTGGGGCACACGGTATCCTAGCTGGTTGAGGCACTATGCTACAAACCGAAAGATCGCTGGTTGGAATCTCGATAAGGTGGATATTTTTCGAATTACCTAATCCTCCCAGCCGCACTATGGCCCTGGGGTCGACTCAGCCTCTGAGAAAAATGAGTACCAGGAATTTTCCGGTGGCTAAATGGCGGTTTCTGGATGGGTAACCTCACCGCCATATGTGAGCCGATTGCCTAGAGAAAATGTTAGAACGTCAACATCTTAGAAGTCTATTGGCCTTCACGGCCAGTTACAGGGATAGCTTTACCATTTTTATGGATAGAATCTATTATGGTCTAACTGAGGATATATACTGGTATTTGATTAGAGGGACTGATGAAAATACGAGAATCCTCAGTTCCGGCCGAGATTAGAACCAAGCGTTGCTGTTGGATTCAGCTTCACCGCTATACATTTGGAAGGGACAGGCATAAGATATTAGGATTTTTTCAACAAAGAGTCTACGTTTAACAGAAATAAAATGTTACTTTAGTTGAAGGATGAAGTAAGCGTGCTAATTTGACGTGGTAATAGAACTGAAATTCGTCTGGAAACTTTATTTTTTTTTCTTTCTTTCTTTCTTTCTTTCTTAATCTGTTCCTTTCATATGTACTTTATTGCGGTGTTGAGGTAAGTAAATTTTATCTTCTCTTCATCTGAAACACACAGTAGGGCTCCTTGAACGGGGGATCGGCCCGTCGTAAGGCCGCTACCTAACACAAACACAAACATCAATGCCTTGAGTGGGATTAGAACCCACGACCCGAGAGTCCTATCGAGAGGAGACAGTTCATGCCTTAGACCGCACTGCCACTGGGATCGGCCCTGGCAACTTTTTGATATAGTAAAATACATTTAATACTAAATTGAACCAACCCCGTGGAGCAAAATACAGTAAACACTCGTTTAACGCATTAATGGGGGAGGGTGTGTCCGTTATCGCCAATTTACGTTATAACCGAGTGACGCGGTATTGACGGAAGTACACCACAAGATATAAAGCCAAAACACGTAATAAACACAGAAACACACAATATGATTATATAAAGGCTTTTATATTAGGGTTCTTTTCTATTTTAAACTGTTTTCTAAGAATAAAAACGTCTTAGTGTTTCTACATCCTTAAAAATTCACAATTGCAACAGCCAAATTGTGTCTTCTATATCCGGGTCCACTTTGACGAGGGTTTACTGCAATTGTAGCAAAGAAAATAGTCGCTCAACTGGTCACGAAATTCCTCAACATTTACGGAAACCACGGGTTTACTGCTTTGTATATAAGAGTCGCATTCTTAGCCCTTTGAATCTATTCCACAGCCTTACAGGTTTAAGGACAACTATTATATGATTTTCATTGGTTGAGTCTTGTTCTGAGCCTCATACAATATATAATATGTAGGAACTATACTATCGTGAACACAACAAATATTTCAGTCTCAGTAATTTTATTATTATTGCTAGTGGGGTGGGACTAAGTCCCTTGTACTGCGGCCACTTCTGGCCTATTGTACCAGCCCCAGATAATAGGTGAGGGTGATTGTGGAGCAATTGGTGGAATGAAGATTGGCAGGGGAAACCGAAGTACTCGGAGAAAACCTGCCCCAGCGCCACTTTGTCCACCACAAATCCCATTTGACCAGACCAGGGATCGAACCCGGGCGGCCGCGGTGTGAAGCCAGTGACTAAACGCTTGAGCTATGGCGAGACTATTCAGTTTCAATAACTATACGTATTCCTTCCTGATGATGGTCATGTATGCCCGAAACATGTCGCAGTAAATAAAGATCTACATGTAAGAACTGAAATTGTTGTTGTGTTGACGTTAGTATGGTCCTACATATTATATATTGTCTGATGCTTTCCATTCTCACCTTATTCTCCCAAATGGTTTCTTCCCATCAGAATTTCCTAATAAAATTTTCTTTACGCTACATCGCCTCAGTAACAATCTCCTTAATTTGCTCACCCTAATATTTGGTGAGAAGTACGCACTTTTCTGCAGCCTATTGTTACCTTCAAGTAAGTTTTGCTCCTCGTCACATTTTTTTTCTGAAACGCCCACAATTTCTTGTTCCTTTCTTAAAACAATAGGTTTCACTCACGTAAAGACAATAGTTAGAATTAAATTTAAGCCTGTACGGCTATTTCTAATCTTTACCCTTCTAGACAGGCTATATGAAGACATGGGATTCTGAACTCCGTGACAGAAAGTACTGAATTACGTGTATTTACATGTCTCGGTTGCTGTTATAACCACTGTAACGGCCGCGAGGGTCCAGTGGCGCGATGTCTTCAGAGGAACTGGCGGCTTGTCCTGTTTAGCTTCCCGCTAACTTGACCGGTGAATTCCCCGCTACGCTATTGTACAGCGAACACTAACTCGCTTTTGTAGCAATCCTCAAGCAAACTACAGAATGAACATATAAATTTATTTATCTTCTTTATTTATTCATCCATATTATATTTAACGATGATGTCAGTAGCTCAGACTACTTAACAACAAATTGCAGTATATTCTGGGATATGACGCCGTGCAGTTCGAAAGAGGTTCACTCACGTTTTGGGAGGAATGTTGATGAACTTGTACATGAATACGGCGTTATATCCCGGAAGATGTCACGAGCATGCGCACTTCAAGTCCATCGTACACAGAACTGGATGTAAGGTAAGTAAAGCTATCCCTGTAATAGACAGTGGAGTCCGATAGGGATGTGAGACATTGAGGTTCCCACATTATCTAAACAATCGGCTCACAGTTGGCGGTGAGGTTGTCGGCCTTACAAGCCGCCCACCCTTTACCCCCCAGGAAGATTCCTGGTACTCATTTCTGTTAGAGTTTGAGTCGCTTTCAGGGCCATAGTGCGGATGGAAGGATTAGGTAAATTAAAAAATTTAATGACCTCATCGGGACTCGAACCCGCGACCTTCCGGTTGTAGCATAGTGCCTCAACCAATTACAGTACAGAATTAGATGTAGTGATCTAATATGAAGTACTATCCACGTATTTGCCTGGAAGCACTGAACAGTACCAGAGTAAGCCTCAGCAAAGCCGATTTCTGGGTCAAGAATTAGAACCGTGACCTTTCTATTATGGAGGAGGAGCGGAACCCACTCGGGCGCGACATTTCGTAATTTTATCGAGAGATATTACTGTGCAGAAGACCAGATCGTAGACCTAAACTGCATCTTGATTTGAACAGATCTTTTGGAAGACAGACACAGACACAGACTGGAAGATAAAATTAGAGAAATATAATATAAAGGGGTGAATTGGATTGTTTCATATAAGGGCAAGATTTCCATTATAAAGGCAATGAAGCTTAAATTTTAAAATAAATAGAAATTTCTTGATCGGAAGAATAACTTTAGAACGTGCCTTTGTAACTGGATATCATTGTAAACATGGAGAGTGACGTCCAGTCGGAAGGCCTGGGTTTCAGTCCCTCTGGATTTGGGTACTGTGGGATCCTAACTAAAATATTATCTCGCATTAGAGTGGCCCTCGACGGGGTTTTGGATTAAAGATTGGATTTTTTGACCACGTTTCCACACGACAATTAATTATAGTGCAATCGCTAATTTCCACACTTTACAAATCATTAAAGCACACGCTAGGGCTTTTCAATCTCTATGTTTTCACCAGTAGTTGCCTGGTAACGGCCCCAACAATGGCTTTTCTTCCGCTTCCGTATTCCTCTCTGAATGGCGTCTCCCTTATAACTGAACTCACTTCTAAACTATTCTCATTGATAACAGCTTGGCACGGACTGCGCAGAAAACATCGTCCCCAACATTTCTTCCATTGCTGTGTCCGTATATATGTTGCTCTAGAGAAGAGTTTATGGCGCTGTTGTACAGCAACGGCCGCAGCGCGGACCACAGAAAACAATTCCTCTCTTATTGCGTGTTGATTCGTTGCTGTGGGAACCTATTTGCTTGCCATCGTTACCTAGTAACGGGTATACACACTACAATATATACGTCATATCAGTAGATTCAATTTTCTTGTTCATTTTCTTTTNGCCTCTACTGGCTCAGCGGTATCTAGATGCTTCCCCCATCTACCAGAGGCGTTAGAGACTACTGTTGGGCGGGAAATGTCCTGAATTTCGCTCAGTGGTCCCCTTGGGATATGAGGTTCTTTTACGTGCCGTAAAGCTACGACACGGGACCCACGGCTTAAAGTCCTTCCCGGAGGACTTGTTCCCTGAATTTTTCCGCCCTTAAAATTTGCACGACCTCCGCGTACCTTCAGTCATGAGGTGGGAACGTTACCCCTAGACTACGGAGGCCGCTGTGGTTTATTTAAAGACGATGTGTATAATTCATACTATGAAGCGTTAGATAATTGGGTTGAACAT
Source organism: Cryptotermes secundus (assembly GCF_002891405.2). Taxonomy (NCBI): domain Eukaryota; kingdom Metazoa; phylum Arthropoda; class Insecta; order Blattodea; family Kalotermitidae; genus Cryptotermes; species Cryptotermes secundus. The sequence goes on along the minus strand of NW_019735471.1, from coordinate 1,500,997 downwards.
ATTAGAAAGCATTGGAATGAGGCAGTTGTGGCCAATTTATAAGTACTTTTCAGCACTTGCCAGGAGGAGCAGAGAACTACGAAACAAATCACATAAGGCAAGAAGCGTTCCCGCTTATATTCCTACTGATCAGCTCCCGAATACTGACGCAGGATTTCCTCCTTCAGCCAGTTTTCTTGCACAGCTAAGGAGAGAAATTTCAGTTTGTAGTTTCAGTTAGCCGATCACGGTAGCTGAGCGGCCTAAGGCATGAACTGTCTTCGCTCGCTCGGAAACCGGGATCGTGGGTTCGAATCCCACTTAAGGCATGAATGTTTGTAACCGAGCGGTCTAAGACATGAACTGTCTTCGCTCACTCGGAAGCCGGGATCATGGGTTTGAATCCAACATAATGCATGGATGTTTGGTATGTGTATTTGTTTATTCTGTGTTTGTGTTGTCCTGCGTTTGGGTAGAGGCCTTTCGACGAGGTGATCACCCATCCAAGGAGTCCTACCATCTGTAGAAATGATCATGAAACTGAGACATCAGAGATCAGGGTCCAAAAGGGCTGTAGAGCCAGTATGTAAAGGTAGAGTCGCCAATAAAGTTACTGAATACTAAGGGCCAAGTTCCTTCTTGTTCTGATATACTGTAGATTAGCGCAGACCAGTAACAGCTGGTTTAACTCCCAGGTGTAGTTTCACTCCCAAGGAAGTGTACGGGGGACAAAGTAGTAACTCCTGAGGTTGCTGCTAAGAGCAGTTCAGTTATCCGTGGTCAATTCTTGTTAACGTCAACAGCTCACGGCAGGTCCAACTGCATTACATACAGAAGCGAGATATAGATGGCGATTTCTTGCGCGTCTCTACCATTCACTGCATCCAAAAATGTTCAAATAATTCTTGTAAATACTGACTCTACTTTTGGATCTTTACAACATATGGATATGGATAGCATTGTTGATGTTTCGGATATGATTTTTGCCTCCGTCTTCATGACAGAAATAAGTAGGGTGTGTTCATGTATGTGTAGGTTTTGATTCAACAGGCCGACGGGAGAGAGGGGTGGCTGTTACACGTTCCTCGCCAGTAAGAACAGTGGAGAGAGAAAACTTATCAAAAATGATAGTTTTCATTAGATCTGTTTAGAGTTTTATATCATATAGAATTTACGACTGACCGACACTAAACAAATTTGAATTCTATCGACAAAGGGACTCTCCAACATAAAATATCATTGATTTCCGGTCTGTAGTTTCCTAAATGAATCAAGTTGGAGGACGGACGGTAGATATGACATCGCCATTATACGCTCATTTTGTGCATTATGTCCACGCAGTAGAGCCCTTGAAAAGCTAATTGTCTCTCAGATACTCAAGAAGTTATAGTATTTGTGAGGAACCGTTACTCTGCTCAGCATAGGCCCGTGTTGAACATTTTCCATCATCTTATATTTTGTGTTTCGGTAGCTGACTCTCCTTCCATCATCAGGAAACTATTGAACTTAACTGTTCCGGTCTAGAAAACCGAGATTAACGGCCGTGGGATTCGTTGCGCTGACCACGCGACTCCATTTGCAAAATTTGGCAGTAATTTCACCGACAAAGGGCGGTTGCTCAATCGGTATAGTTCGCTTGCGGACTACAGGCCACGGAGTTTTTATTCCTTCTACTGTGCTTCATAACTTGTACACCTCACCAAATATAATTAGAATAATCAAGTTAAGGAGGATGATATGAGCAGAGCATGTAGCACGAACGAGTGAGGAGTAAATATAGGATGTTAGTTGGAAAGTCAGGAGAAAAGAGACCAATAGGAAGACCAAGACGTAGATGGATGGACAGTATTAAAATGGATCTTAGAGAGATGGAATGGGTTGGTATGGACTAGATCGATCTGGCTCAGGATATGGACCAGTGGAGGGCTCTTGTGAACACGGTAATGAACCTTCGGGTTCCATAAAATGCTGGGAAGTTCTTGGGTAGCTGCACAACTGGCGGCTTCTCGAGAAGGGCTCAGCTCCATGAAGTTAGTTTAATTAGTTATTCTTTCTTTTGTGATGGAATCAACCCAGTAGGTGTAATAAATTTACATGATGATGGAAGCAGAACCAGCTTCCGAAGAGTTGACTTTTTCAAACAAAAACAAGGCAATAAACATATGTTTCAGTTTAATATCACACCTTAATCAAAAATCTTATGGCTTCTTTTTTTATCATGCTTGTATTTTACTGTTATTTTACTGCTTGTATTTTAGCCACAGTTCCAACCCCCAAATTTGGGGAGTACTTCTTGTCGGCTATCTGTGACTGCATGTTCATTATATGCCCAGCTGATCCACACGTCTGAAGGCTCTCCCCTCCACTTTACGTAATGCATAAGGCCTGTGTGCAAATAGCATATAAAATAAATAGTGTATTTGCAGATAAGTTAGTATGAGCAAAGCGGCACGGACGCAAGACCTGTGAAACATTAAATAAAATGAGAACAAATTAAGATCAGCCAGCTCGACCCTTTTGTCACACTTCTCGATCTTAAAACGGAAAACAAAATACAATCGAAAGTGTCTTCTTCGTTCCTTGCGAATGGCACTGTTTTTGTAATCTCTGTTACCTTTCGTTACCCGAAGTTGATAGCGCTTTCACACACCACTGGCTTAACACCTCACAGATAGACTTGAAAGGATTCTGACGACGGTGTATGCTGTACAGAACTGTTGGACTTATTTTGGACTCTATCCATTGTCTGGTATATAGAAGATAAAACAACGTTTCGGAGACTGGATCTGTCATCAGGTGGATGGGGCAGGATAAACCTCCTCAGAAAGATCTAGTATCAATCACTGGACCATCCACCTGAGGACGGAGACAGATCCAGTCTCCGAAACGTTGTTTTATCTTCTATATACCAGACGATAGATAGAGTCCAAAATAAGCCTATTTGTTCTGTTTAAAACTCACGTTTCTTTCTTCATAGAAAATAGATAATACAGCGCCTAGAGCAACCCTTCATGTGGATTTTTGAAGAGCCTAGACAAGAATCCATTAACTTTGCCTAATAAAGAAGTTTCATCCCTTGGCCTGAATTTAACTCTTATTAAGTCACATCTTAAATGCTTCTGCGAAGGAAAGATTTGTTTCATAATGTGGTCAGGTGTTCCACTGCTAATATGTATGGATTTATGTCATCCATGCGTGCTACAGGATCCGCCCATCTCATCTTACCTTCTTTGATTATACCGATAACGTTTGTTGGACAGCACTTATTTTAACGAAGAAGAGTCCTGTCTTAAAAGCTATCTCTCTAAGAGACCGTGGAGACTCATAGGGTTGTGAGATGTTGAGGTTCCCACATTTTCTCTAGACAGTTGGCTCACAGATGGGGGTAAGGTTGTCAGTCTCAAGAACCGGCCGCCCTTTAACCTCAAGATTCCTGGTACTCATTTCTGTTAGAGGCTGAGTCGACCCCAGGGCCATAGTGCAGCTGGAGGGATTAGGTAAATTGAGAAATCCATTTCATCAGGATTCAAACCAATAACCTTCCATCTTGTAATGCAGTGCCTCAACCAACGACGCTACAGCGTGTCCCGAGAGTTCTGTCTTCTAGGATAGAGTGCCGTATAGTCAGTTAAAATCAACAGACATTTCAGACGAACATGCCATCTCCATCTTCAGGGTTGAAGAGCGAGTTATGCAAAGTGACATGTTCCATGCTTGAGTCATGATGGTTTCTTTCTTGACTTACTCATTAATCCTGATGATGGAAGCGGCATATTCCTGCCTGCCTCACGCTGGTTTCTAGCTTGGCTTATTCTTCGACCTTTAAGATGGAGGGGACATGTTCCTCCGAGACTTCGGTTGACTTTCAACGGGCTGCAAGTCTTTATATCCCAGAAGACACAACTCCTCATAACCGCAGCTGTAAGATCCTCAAGTCCTACGTATTTTAATGACAGCTTCAAACATAAATAAGATATTTTACGCACCAAGTCCTGGTAATGTCTCCAAAATTCTTCACTTCAAGTGGAGGGCTCTCAGTAACACGAGGCTATGTGTGAACTGTTTAAGAGTCGATGAACTGCGACGTGATACCTATCTGTTTCGACATCCACCCGTTTTGTTAGCTTCTTAGACTATTTAATGACGCAGTTTCAACTTCAGAGATTAAGTCAAAACTGGAGAAGATGAAGAGTGCGTGTATTGTGTGTTACCATTCAGACCAGAACCTTTCGTCTCTTCGTCTGCCGTCTAAAAACATGAACATTAAAATAAGAGAAAAAAATACAATTTTGCCTATGGTTTTGTATGGATGTCAAACTTGGTCTCTTACATTAAATGAAAAACTGAAGGTATTTGAGAACAGGGTAAAGGTAAACTTGTCCCTGTGTTTAACTAATTAAGCACTATGCCATGAAGGCTTATGAGGGAGTGGATGTATAAATCTACATTTTCTTGACCTCGGCGCTAGCTGGAGGTTAGAGGTCAGCTTCACCCTCCGGCCATTGTTCCTCCGAGGAAAGAGCCCCGTTACCCATTGGATAGGATGCTGGGTGCTGATGAGAATATTTGGAACCAAGAGGAATGAAGTAACAGGATACTCGCCAAGACAACATAATGAGCAACTTCATAATATGTACTCTTAGCCAAATGTAATTAGAATGACCAGGTCAGGGAGGATGAGATGGGCAGGTCATGTAAACCGCATGAAAAGAAAATGCAAGTATGCTGTGTTTCTGTGGGGAAACCAGAAGGAAAGAGACCACTAGGAAGACCTAGACGTAATTCTTTTTTAAAAATCGCTTAGTGGGAGGATGGAGACCAATTGGGTACACTCGGCACGGCGGCCACTGATTGGTCTACTATACCTGCCCCGGGTGATTATGATGATGGAGAATTTGGTGGAATGAAGATTGGCAGGAGACACCGAAGTACTCGGAGAAAACCCGTTCCAGCGCAACTTTTTCCATGACAAATCCTACTTGACCAGACCCGGGATCGAACCCAGGCCGCCGCGGTGGGAAGCCAGTGACTAACCGCTTGAGCTATGGCGCGGCCTAAGACCTAGACGTAGGTGATAAGATAATATCGAAATGGATCTTAGAGAAATAAGGGAGGTATGGATTGAATTCATCTGGCTCAGAATAGGGACCACGGGGTGACTCTTGTGGACACAATAATGAAATTTCTCATGTTGGGATGTTCTTGAATAGCTGAGCGACTGGCGGCTTCTCAATTATGACAACTCAATGAATTAAGTTAGATTGTGAGCAATGGTGAGGATATCAAGTAGCCTGTCTTGGATCGCTTCCAGATACTGTCCCTCCTTCACCTGGAGATAGTGAGTAAAATTACTAACTTCCAGTTTAGGATAACCTGGCCCAGATTCAAATCCTGTACCTTCCGAATATAAGGCTGAGAGTGATACGGCTGCAGCAGTTTGCTTGGTGTGGCCCACGTCTATTGACATCACTGACAGTCTACGCTAACCTATTCACTGTTTTACTCGGATAATTTCGTTTGGTTGAATGCTTGCGGTCTGCTTGAACAGCCCATAGAATCAGAAGCCTTGTTATCTGCCAATTATATACAATTTATTGTAAAACTTAACACAGAAATAGTTTCTATTTTTCCCCAAACCGAGGAACTAAGAGAGAAGTTTAATATTTTAAGGCTTTTTATCTCTGGAAATTATTATTTTCTTTATTTTGTTACTTCCACTAAGCGTGAGTGTACCTGACTTAGATTTTCTGGCTCATGAAATAACCTCACTTTTTACATTATCACAGAAATGAAAACTTGAAATATTAAGTAAGGCGTTTCTCGTTTGTTTTTATTTTCATTGAGACGTCAAATTGTGGCGCACGTAGGGTGAGGGAAGATTGTTCAAGAGCTCGCTCATCTTCACCAATTTCCTTAGCTGAAATATCGATTCCAAATCAAATGTTCATGTAACACGTTTGTCGTATTAATTAACGTGTATACCTGCAGATTTAAAGCAAAATTTGAACCAGACCCGGTCATGAAACAAAGTAATCCATGGATAAATTATTTCTAAAGAATTTTTTATGAGAAGGTTCCAAAATATGCATACCGCATCATTTCACTCATTACTGGCACTGAGCCCTTCTTGAGAAGCCGCCAATTGCGCAGCTACTCAAGAACTTCCCAGCATTTTACGGAACCCGAAGGTTTATTACCGTGTTCACAAGAGCCCTCCACTGGTCCATATCCTGAGCCAGATCAATCCAATTCATACCATCCCATCCTATCTCTGACATCCATTTTAATATTGTCGACCCACCTACGTCTTGATCTTCCCGATGGTTTCCTTCCTTCGGCTGTCCCACCAATATCCTATATAAATATTTCGTCTTCCCCATTCGTGCTACATGCCCTGCCAATGTCATCCTCTTTGAATTGATCATTCTAATTATACTTGGAGCAGAGTACATGAAGTTCCTCATTATGCAGTTTTCTCCAACCTCCTGTCACTTCATCTCTCTTCGGTCCAAATATTCTCCTCAGCACCCTGTTACACAACATCATTTATAATTCATAATTGTGGAAAAGAGTATTTAAATAGACAATGAAGAACAGAAATCCCGTAGAATTTATATGAAACTGTTTGACATCTTAAAATGCAGTAAGACGGCTCAAGTCTCGTAGGGTTTCACTGGTTTTCAGGATGTTCTCATGTGGAATATCTGTCGGCACACTTACCGTCCTGACTGGTTTTCTTCAATCCCTCCATCCAAATGAAGGGATAACGCCTTAAATTAGATCACGACCACTTCCTTCTGTATTACTCCCATTTCATTACTCTCTGTTATCCATTACACGCTATGTTCTAAGTTACTGATAACGCCATTAAGTAAACAACAGATACTTATATTTTGATTATTTTTTAATTTCATTTGCATCCCTGAAGTTATTTATTGCTTTTCGTGAAAATTGTTATGGCCCCAGATGAGAATTGTTACGTATTGGGTGTTAGTGTGACTAATAATTGTGGGTTCTAGATTTGATGTTTAGGTTTATTGGACGCATCTACACTACTATATTTTCACTGGATTACAACTGCTCACATATTGCCTAGCAGATGGTCATTTACGGCTTTCAGGCGTCATGTCACAATATTTTGTATCATCTGGAAATATTGCGATTTTAGAATTTTATTAATATTAGTGTGGGGGGCGCGCTGTAGCGTAGTTGGTTGAGGCATTATTCTACAAGTCGGAAGGTCGCGGGATTGAATCCCGATGAGGTGGATTTCTTCAATTTACCTAATTCTTCCAGCCGCACTGTGGCCCGGGTGTCAACTCAGCCTCTAACAGAAATGAATACCATGAATAATTCTGGCGGTAAAGCGCGGCCGGCGAATAAGGTTGACAACTTCACTGCTATCTGTGAGCCGATTGTCTAGAAAATGTGGAAGCCTCACGTCTCACAAACCCTAGGGCCTTCACGGCCTGTTGCAGGGATATCTTTACTTACTAATATTTGTGTTACTTTAACCTTCACCATTTAAACGACGATCGTCGTGGATAGTTCAATTATTAGAATCAAAATTAAGCTAAATATAAAATTGTTGCTATATATAAAACCAAGCTAGGAAGGGGCATAACAGGATTTCCCAGAATTCCTAACCTGGGCAATGGGTGGAAGTAAGTGGCTAGTTTCGCTCGTAGGAGACAATCCTCGAGTAATAATAACTGGAGCGAAGACCGGCTAGGACTCGAAGCTATTTCAGATATCATGATGGAAGGGCCCAGCACCCCTGAAGGGAGCTTACAATTTAAACCCCCATTTTCACGTGAAAGCCATCAAGTTCAGTAAAGAGAATGTTCATTTAAGAAGTTTGCATTAAGTACATGGGCTAATAGTTACAGTCTCCTGGTATCCTTGAAACTAAATATTTTCATATACTACACGTACAATTTCTTCTTTGCACGAATGAACGAAGCTGATGTGTAGAACAATGTAAGGTTTCTTTCATAAGGATTATAAACGCAGTTTAGTCAGGTAACATGTTTGGTTCGTAAATGGAAAGTCAAGTAGAACCCGATAACTTTACTAAATGCCAGACTTCACTGTAGGGGGCGAGGGTTCGAGCCCATTTTCAGACATATCAACTACACTAATCTTCCTGATCTAATGCTGCTCTGCTTACGGTTGCATTATCTAGCATGTCAAAATATGCACGCTGGTATTGTAAAAATATAGAGAAAAAATTGTTTGGTTACAGTCTGACGCTACATCCACTAGACAGCTCAGCGCTTATAGGATACAGATTGCCAACCAAGAAACCTGGGGTCGGTTTCTGATAAGGAAATACATTTCACAGCGTCATACATGTTCTAGCGTGCACCCAGCCTCCTATCCAAAGGGTACAGGAGATTCTTTCCCCGGGATAAAGCGGAATGAGCGTGAAGCTGACTCTTCACCTCAATCCTGTGCCGAAATTAGGAATACGTGGACCTATGCCTCCATTTTTCCATATGTCTTCGTGTGCTGATGCTTAATTAAGCATATTTAATTGTGTTTATACGAGTGAATTTTTAGGTGGTTGGTAGGTACAGTTAAGTTGCAATTCTGAAGCCGTCATTATATGATGGTTAATCAGGAAGGACATGAAAGTGGAATTTATGGGGTCAATTTTAAGGCACAATGCACCTTTGTGTAGTTCCGTTTCTGGAAAACGTCGCTTAACAGGAAAATAAATACATCGAAGAATTTTTTCTTACTTAAACCCTGCTTTAAAAAGTCTGAGCGGGTACTTGCCACTGACATACCTACACGGAATGTGACGCCGTGTAGTCTTGTGGAAGTTCACAGCCGTTTCTCTGAAACATCGGGAAATTTTAGCAGACTATACGGCGTCACATCCCAGAAGATAGTGATTAACAACATGATCCTTCGGGTTTACACAATGGTTAGAATAAAACCCTTTGGGTTTTGACATCAAGTAATCTTGCAGGTGGAAATTTTCCTCCATCTTCAGTTTTATACAATTTTAATTTGTGGGGTGTGAATACGGTTATGTGGTTATCATGTTTCGTGTCCTTCTGCATATATATCTGGATCCTGGTAAATTCTATCCTGAAGATGGAAGAATTTTTTTCCCGAAACATCCGTATCCAACCGCAAAACGGTGCCACAGACGAGAAGATCACATTTTTAATGTAACTAACAGTGTAATGCAATGAAAACGTTAATTCATTATGGAGATATTAATGAGTTCTGAACAGGTTTCTGAAAACCATGAGAAAGAAAGAGAGTGGATAAACATGAAGAAGAAAGAAATGACAGAATTAATTTCAATGTTAGGTGAAACAAACAATGTTAATAATGTGGAGGAAGAAATACAAATAGTAACTGTATACAAGCAAACTTTACGCCTCTCCGGGAGATACGTCCCTGAAGTTGGCGGCTAGATCTCAAGCAACTGCCGCCAAGTGACCACGGTGCCGTTTCGAACTAATGAAATGTGGTTGCAGTTCAACAGATAGATTCATATGCTGCTTAATCATCTGTACCGATGGTAGATACCACGCTTTCCCACCGACACTGGTTACATACCGTCGAATATTGGTATGATTTGGAGTGAGAAGCATAAAGTGCGTCTGGTAAACAAGGCCTGATATATTTCTTACTCGCACTGAAACAAAGAAGTGCTTTATCTACAACCGTTCCTTCACATCAGCAGTTAGGAAGACCCTAGGAAAGCAGGAAGGGGCCGCAAATGGATTGAGACGCTTCTGGTATATTCTGATGTCAATTTATTGAGCAAAGACACAGGCTTGCTTACTATACGGGAACACCAGAACCTCTGTTAGACACTAATCAGTAACTTGGCAATAAACGTTGATGAAACTAAATACCCTTAGTCCCATAGACAGGTCCCGCCATAGCTCAAGCGGTTAGTCGCTGCCTTCCCACCGCGGCGGCCAGGGTTCGATCCCGGGTCTGGTCAAGTGGGATTTGTGGTGGACAAAGTGGATCTGGGGCAGATTTTCTCATAGTACTTCGGTTTCCCCTGTCAATTTTCATTCCACCAAATTCTCCATCATCATAATCAAAATAGTTGGTGTTTCTTTTACCGTACGGGGAAGAGTAACGATTGAAGGTATTTGAGATGTTTGAAGACAGGGGCGCTGAAGAAAATATTAGAATCCAAGACGGGGAAACGACAAGAGTTTAAACAGAACTACGTAATGAGGAACTTCATAACTTGTAATCGCCATCAGATACTCTTCTTATTCTTTTATGGCACGACATATCAATCCGTTCCAAGGGCACTTGTTTTCCGGATATCGAAACCTTATTTGTATACACACGGTGGGGTTCCTTGGACGGGGATCGACCTGCCTCAAGGCTATTCCAAGCACAGGACAACACAAATATAAAAACATCACAAACGCACTTGCATGGCCGCGCCATAGCTCAAGCGGTTAGTCCCTGGCTTCCCACCGCGGCGGCCCGGGTTCGATCCCGGGTCTGGTCAATTGGGATTTGTGGTGGACAAAGTGACGCTGAGGCAGGTTTTCTTCGAGTACTTCGGTTTCCCTTGCCAATTTTCATCCCACCAAATGATCTGCAACCACCCTCACCTATCATCTGGGGCTGGTACAATAGGCCAGAAGTCGCCGTAGTACAAGGGACTTAGTTCCACCCCACTAGCAATAAAAAACGCACTTGCATGCCCCAAGAGTTATTCTAATATGTGATTCCAAAGTTAGAGCTGTGGAAGACAGTGGTCACTGTGATTGGCTTTGTCATAATTTTTTCCTTGGCACTACAGTCCCAGTGGGCCTAGGCCTACCTCCATGAACTTCTCCGTTCACTTCGGTTTTTCTAGATCTTACACATTCGGTAGGACTCCTTGGGCGGGTGATCAGCTCGTCGCAAGGCCTCTACCTGTACACAAACACAGAAAAACGAACACACACGAACTAAACATCAATGTCCTAAGTGGGATTCGAACCCACGATCCCGGTTTCCAAGCGAGCGAAGACAGTACATGCCTTAGAACGCTCGGCTACCGTGACCGGCCTTTGTCATGATTAGGGTGATCAAATTAAGGTGATGGAATGGATTGGATATGTAGGACTTGGGGACAAATTGAAATTGCGTTGAAAACTGAAAGTCGCTTAGGACAGAGGCTACTACGCAAATCCAAATTATAGGAATCAGCTCTTAAAGTTTCTGCATTGAACCCTTTAAATCCCAACTGATTTCCATGCGTGTTGCCTCCTTTGGAACAAAGATTCTCTGCATTCTGCACGAAGAGTGTATTCATATGTTTCGCGTGATTCTCACAAAACACAGCACTTGAAGGATTTTTCTTTTAGTGACGACGAATTGCGTGTAGGGTTTGAGGTTATCACACCGGTGGTCATGAAGAATGGTATCATCGGGGATATACCGCCGTGTAATCCTGTGAAAGTGGCCGATAACTGTGGCCGCGCGGTCTGAGGCATGAACCGTCTTGCCCCCTCAAACACTGGGTTCTTGTGTTCGAATCTCACTCAAGGCATGCATGTCTGTGTGCTTTTATTCTGTATTTGTGTTATCATATGTGCAGGTAACGACCTTGAGATGGCTGATCCTCCGTCAAAGGAATATTATAGCAAGTGTCACGTAACTTCGAACAAGGCCAAGAGTAACCTTGAATGCGCAGAAGAAAAATTTCAGACAAGGGGGTGGGTTCGAGGGTGTGAGAAGTGACAGGCCGCCAGTTGTTTGCAAACAACTGTCACTTCTCACACCCTCGAACCCACCCCCTTGTCTGAAATTTTTCTTCTGCGCATTCAAGGTTACTCTTGGCCTTGTTCGAAGTTACGTGACACTTGCTATACCGACTGTCTAAGGTTAAGAAACTGAAGTAAAACGAAGTGTTTCAAGGATGCCCTATGCTCCAAACTGAGAGCAACAGGAATAGATAGATAGATAGATAGATAGATAGATAGATAGATAGATAGAACTGCGCATGCACAGAAGCTCTTTAAAACACGTCTTATTTTTATACGAACAAGTCTTACGAGTGGATGGATACATATAAAAGCTACCGATAATTGGTGACTAATAAAACCAATACAGGTTTTGGTGGGAAGACCGAAAGAAAGAGGCAACTAGGAAGATGTGAGTGTAGATGTAAGATAATACTAAAACGGATTTTAGAGAAATATAATGGGAGTGTGAACTTGATACATGTGACTCGGGATAGAGACTAGCGGTGGGTTCTTGTAATGAACATGCAGGTTCCATGAAATATTTCGAAATTCTTGTGTGCGTGAACAACCGTTGGCTTGACAAGAAGAATTCGACTCCGTGGGGTTAATTAGCTAGAAGAGTACAAATTATGGAGCTCATCATTATGCAAGTTTCTCCTACTTCCCAAAACAAATCGCACCTAAAAATGAAAATAAGAAGATAAATCAAGGGCACACCCGAGTCAAAGCGGGGAACGTTGGGTCTCGTCCTCACATTCTGCTCGGTAGCTATGTCGGCCTGTAAGCACCAACGTCTCGGAAAGACTTTACAAAATATTGTGGCCATGGTCGTCCTTTTCCAAGCTCTTCCCCCTTTCTCCACTCCCTCCACGCCCTCAAAAAAACCTTTAGTTTCATATATTTTTTTTACTGCTGTCTTTAAATTTGAGAAACGTGCCATGGAAGTCAGAGTTGGACTGAAGTGAGGGAAATATCTTCTCTCGGTTCTGCAGCCCGCTTCGCCTCAACGAACACCGCATCCAGTCATATACTCCAGGCGCACTTAACATAATGCTCCATGCCCTTGTGTTACAAGTAGAACCGGGAACGTGTCAAAGACTTCAATTTAGATAGCATTTAAAAAATGACTTTACTCTTTCAATGAAGAAATCAATTTATATCTTAAGGGTTTTCATTGCCGCGCCATAGCTCAAGCGGTTAGTCGCCGACTTCCCACCGCGGCGGCCCGGGTTCGATTCCGGGTCTGTCAAGTTGGATTTGTGGTGGACAAAGTGGCGTTGGGGCAGGTTTTCTCCGAGTGCTTCGGTTTCCCCTGCCAATCTTTATTCCACCAATTGCTCCACAATCACCCTCACCTTTCATCTGAGGCTGGTACAATAGGCCAGAAGTGGCCGTAGTAAAAGGGACTTAGTCCCACCCCACTAACAATAAAAAGAAGGGTTTTCATTTGTTCATTAATTTTTTACTTAAACATAGTGGTGTGGTTAGCACTTCTGCGTCATATTTCACTTTAGCCCTGAAGATGCAGGAAGCATATTCTCCCGAAATGTTGGTATTCACCTACAGACCTCACGACGTCAAAACCCAGAAAACCACAGCAAAAATATAGGAGTTAATAGTTTTTACGTTTTCAGAAATAGACATCCATATATCAACACTGAAATCTATGCATGTTGAGAGGCCTGGCCTTCCTTTCATCCCTCTCTGAAAAGTTTCAAATAATTGTATTAGACTATCACATATATTACGCCCAATGTGGAACCATCTTAGGCATATTGCATGACTATATTTTCGAAAGAAAATTGTAGCCTGCTAAGGGGAATTGAAAATTTGTTTCTGATTTTTTTTCAAAATACTCTATACTAATCGCCACTAATAATTTAGGCTACAAATATCCCAGATGCAATCGAAACCCCAGTTTTATCTAATTGAGAATATGTAATAAATTATATTTTAATGTCGTAATATTTTTACTTAGGTGTATATAAAACATACCAATTTAATCTGTTGAAGATTAACAATTCAGAGCTATGAAACCCCCAAATATAAGCACATAATAAAATTAAAAATAATCGTTGCATAGTTTACAAGTATAAATTATGGCACAGTGCATTGTCAATCAATGTGAAGCAGAATATCCTACAAGGATACACACCATTTCTGTAACAAGACCTGCTACAATATACACCACACTACATGTTTCGGCCGTATGCGGCCATCTTCAGATGTTCCTGTTTGCTACATCTGTTTCATTGTGTAGTATGTGCAACTTTACCGATCACATATGAATGTGATATCTCCCACTTAAAATAAATGTACTCTATTAAAAATCACTAGAAATTATGAAGGTCCCCAAGCAAAAATTTGAAAATTTAATTACGCTATACTTGATTTCTAATATTTATATCACCTAGTCACACTTCATACATATATAAATAATTCTAACCACACGGATGTTCATACTCGTACATGGTAACACGAAATTTCCAACAAATGAGGATTTATATAAATCTTAATAACACAAAGAACACATCATAAACATCAAGGTCTGGAGCTTTCGATCCGCGTCGTTCCCCTGCGAGATAGGCTGAGCCTTCAAGCGTAAGTTTGGGCAGCCAATGGTTCTAGTTCCTCTAGAGCAGGCATGTCAAACTTCAAACAGATTGTGATTGACTTTCTAGTGTCAAAACTGCCAGTGATCTACCACCCCCCTCCTATCGTCGTACCTCGCTTTAAGCAAAAATATTGGTAACAATAACATGACACATGACGTTTGTTGTAAAAGCAACATACATTGAAAGTACTGACTACTTTAATATGTATTTTNTTATATTACAAGTGAATTTACATGCTTTTCACATATAATTTCCTCATAGGCCTATGAGATCGACCAAAAATCGACCCGCGATCGACGAGTTGGACATGCCTGATATAGACGTATGCTCACATATAAAGAACTTTTAACGTAAGACGATGTTGGGATAATAAGGAAATTTTATTTAGAAATAAAAAATAGAGATGTACTTAAAATTTTCTAAAGTAGGCCCCTAAAATATTCTGGGGTAGCTCAGCCTAGACTCTAGACTGCTGACCGAACAACCGTGGAGTCTGAGTTCGATTAGCGGCAGTGTTAAGGGTTTCTCGTCTACCCTCTGCCGGTAACCACTGAAAGGGCCACCTATATTGTAGGAAAAGTGAAATCGTGGAGGCTATGATGGGCCGAACATGTAGCTCGGATGAAGAAATAAAGAAGTGCTTACGGAATTTTTAAGGGGAAATCCTGTTTCAAAGCAACAATTTGATAGACCAAGAATAATAAAGTTGTTCCTGTGCTTAACTAACTGATCTACGCCATGAAGGCGTATGGGTGAGTGGCTGTATAGATCCACATTTTCTTGACCTCGGCTCTAGCTGAAGGTGAGTGGTCAGCTTCACGCCATTGCCGCTTTACCCCGGGGAACAAGCCACCGGTACCCATTGGATAGGAGGTTGGATGAGCTCCTGAGCCGGTCTGGACGACGCGTAGAGGAGAAAATTCTTAACCCCAGAGGTATTCGAACTCCGATCCCTCGGTCGACCAGTCCGTAGCCAGTCGCTATACCGACTGAGATATCCCAGCTCCAGAGGTAAAGAATGAGCTTGGAAAAGTGCATTAAATGTGATCTTAGTTACACATAACAATTATTGACTTTTCGTACATTATCTGTTTTCTTATTTGTCATTGGAGACATCGTTTCGGACACTGGACTCTGCCTCCGTCCTCAGGTAAAATGTCCAGTAATTGCCGTCCAATCAATAGAGCTACTCCGTATCTCTGGACGATGGCTAAAGTCCAAAAAGTCAATAGCTCACTCAACAAAATTTAAACCCCCGTTATACATGATGAAAGAATGAGAGGAATAAGGAAAAGGACTCCAGATCGTGTCCAGTGGCAGGCTTCAGTAATAGCGGAGTTGATCCTTCGGGTTCTGCTACTAGAGAGATAATGACCGGTCTGTAGTTTGCAAAAACCAAGAAGTGTAACGCCGGTCACGGTAGCCGAGCGGTCTAAGGCATGTACTCTTTTCACTCGCTCGGAAGCCGGGATCGTTGGTTCGAATCCCACACAAGGCATTGATGTTTGGTGTGTGTATGCGTTTATTCTGTATTTGTGTTGTCCTGTATTTAGGTAGAGGCTTTGCGACGAGCTGATCACCCACCCAAAGAGTCCTACCGTCTGTAAAATGATCATGAAACTGAGAATTAAGTCCTATGCCCCAAAGTGGGAGCAAGAGGAGAGAAAAGGTAAAGAAGTGTAATAGTTTTCAAACTAATATACCCTACAACAGACCCGCAAGAAAAATTTGGGTTCTGAATTGCCTAAGGATGAAGGAAGAAAGTTATTTCTCTGATACATTCTTACGTATCTACCAAACTACAAGGTATCGCGACCCAGAAAGCTGTAAATTTCGATAATGAAATGTTTCCTAACTAAACTAAGCAGAAATTAAAAACCTATAATTCACACATATTTAAATTTAACCGACCTGATTTAGTATATGACGGTAAAAATCCAGGCTTGTATTTGGGAGGTTCATTTCGCATCTCAACTGATACAACGACTCTTCTGGCTGATGCACGCATGATTTTCCTCAGACCCTACATGTAAATACCTTGACAGTACAGCGATTAGGCCAACACCGCTTCCTTTCAAATCCTCTCGAATTCATCATCTTCCTATTATCTGACGTTAAATAGCCCGAGATACTTCTAACGTCGTGACATAAAACCCATTTAAATAGAAATTTCTTGCATGATAACGGCTTAAGGGTCGAAATTTACGTAAAATAATTTCATAAAGACATATTCGATTGTAATATCGAAAGCGCCTAGTACTTGTATAATTACGTTGTGGTGCTCGGTAAGAAGGCATTAACTACGTTGACGTAAGGCAACGGCTTATGGTAGGCCTGTGGCGTCCACAACGAAAAGTTGCAAGAGCGAGTCTGTCTGTCCGTCCGCACGTAACACCCCTAGAACCCCAGAGTGGATTTTCATGTGCTTCAATACTGAAAAGTCTCACGGAAATTTCTTGAAGTGCCAGTTGTGGTTGAAATGGGACGACAGTGAAGGATACTTTCCATGACAGTTTACATGATATTCTGCACGAACGTCGAGTAAACACTGCTAAAATATTTCAAAGAAGTTGTCGAGATAAATGACATACACACACAAACACACACACACATGCACACACAGTTTATATCCGGTATAGTTTTCCCCATTGACCTCACGGTATTCGAGATAATTATACAAAAAAGGTCTATCTTCTATATCATGTAATGAAAGAGGGAACGTGCAAGAATGGTTACCCAATGCGCATATTTCCTAACATGTTTATCTCTTTTGCATATTGATAAAATCTTAAGTTTAGTATTTATACAACGAAAGTTACAAAGCATTTTACATAGAACATATGTTGGAACTAACAATTCATTAATACATGGTTCAATTTATGCCCTTGGTAATGGTTTTTTCATTAAGCCCTTTTTCTTGTGTACTAAAGTTAGCTTATGTTTTCGAATAATTCATCTTACGTTCTGTCTTAAAATTGCTCTTACAGTATTATTTTTATTTATTGCTAGTGGGGTGGGACTAAGTCCCTTGTACTGCGGCCACTTCTTGCCTATTGTACCAGCCCCAGATGATAGGTGAGGGTGATTGTGGAGCAATTGGTGGAATGAAGATTGGCAGGGGAAACCGAAGTACTCGGAGAAAACCAACGCCACTTTTCCACCACAAATCCCACTTGACCAGACCCGAGATCAAACCCGGGCCGCCGCGGTTGGAAGCCAGCGACTAACCGCTTGAGCTATGGCGATGCCTGTTCTTGCAGTAAGTAAAGTGACATGTAAAACAGATTTCTTAAATGTCAAGGAAATAACAAAGACTTTTGTCTCTCTGTCTCACATATGCGGGAGCCGGCTCAGTCGGTGTAGCGACTGGCTGCAGGCCGGACGGCCGAGGAGTCGGAGTTCGAGTCCCGATATAGGCAAGATTTACCTCCTTTTCACGTCGTCTAGACCGGATCTTGGGTCAACCCAGTCTCCTATGCAATGGGGACCGGGGGCTCCTTCCCCGGAGGTGAAGCGGCAGGGGTGAAGCTAACCAGTCACCTCCAGCTAGCGTCAAAGTGAAGCATACTTGTGTCTATACATCCACTGCCCCCATGCGCCTTCATGGCGCAGTGCTTAATTAGTTAAGCACAGAGATAATTTACCAGACTATTTTTACCTCTCTCACGCAAGCACGAGCGTGCACACATGCATAAGGTTTCTGGAGGTTTGTAATTTCATAGCAATCTTAAAATTTATATCAGGCTTGTGAACTGTAACAGTGTTTCCCTGGATGGAAGTTCCAACATTCTGAAGACAGAGACAGTGTGGTTCCTCTAGAATCCTTTCTCGAAAACACGACTCTGCAAAGCAAACGACTTAACAATAAACACAAATTTACCTAATTATTTGCGAAATTTCTCCTGAAAGGAACATAATAATCCCTTGCGGTTTACTTAACAGCGCTTTCTGTATGTAACCTAGACCTATGCAACATTGAATGATAGAATGAGAGAGGGATGATACACTGAAAATGCAGAAGGAATTGGTCGTGGCTTAACCGAGGTACAATTCCTGCAATTGGCCATAAGAACTAAGAAAAAACACGAATCTAAGTCAGGATCGCCACAATCTCAAATTACATTGGGTTTGAGCATATGTCGAATACAGTCTTCCTTATTACTGTTACACGAACATGCGTGGTTGAATATAGCAATGGTTATGCGTGAATAGTGATCACAATAATACATCAGTCTCACTGTAACTGCAGCACACATGAAGTCTTCTATTCACAGCCGCACTCTTGCAACTCAGCTCTAACTTGCCATCTCTTCTCAATCATTTTCCATTACCTGGTGATTCTCTTTATATATCCTCGGAGCGGGCCCAACAGAAAACACCGTTTAGAGCGTCATATCCCAATAATAATTTAATCGTTGCTTGTGTACTCGTTGCACCGAGAACGTGTTTACCTAACAATGAACGTTTACTATTCCGGCTTTCAGGCGTCATGTCACAATATCTTGTTAATAATTCCCAATATATGAAGTGACAAATTCTTGAAGTACTTTGTTGCTACTTGTGACGTCACATGATCGACATTTCAATTCGAATTAAGCATGCGAGTGTTTCAAATGACGCTGCACATTTAGGCCATTTTGGGACATGTTACATGAAAGTACACACAAGTGACTGAATGAGTGTCAACCAAGCACGGTTAAGAAAATAGCGTGGTTTTAATATGGCACCTTGATTTCTAAGTGGAGCCTGGAGAAGGTCTTGAAGCCTTGAAGGTCGAGGTATCGAAGTTCGATTCCCGGCATTAGAGAATGATTTTCTCCTCGCAGTAGCCGTCTAGACTGTTTTCGTGACTCATCATGCCTCACGTACAATGGATAGTGGGGGTGATTTACCGTGGAGGTGAAACTGACCATACAACAGCGTCTAGTGTCAAGGTTAAAAGGAGTAGAGCTATATCTTCCTTACCCCAATATGTCCTCATGTAGTGGTGCGTGATTAATTTATCACAGAGATAATTTTAACTTTAATCTAAAAAATTTATTAGTATGCAAAAATCTTCTTATCTTTGAAAAAATTCTTCGTGATATGAATAAACATGGGTCTGGCAATTATCTAGATGGTACGGTTCTAATTTTTATTATTTTCACCACGCGGTGCATGTTTATCGAAATATAATGAAAATAAAGTTCATGACATTATGCAGTTTGATGAAGTTAAATATAATAGTAGATTTTTATGTGCAGTAAATTAATACGAAGTCAACTGGATTAAACAAGTAATATAAATACATTTACGCTTTAACCGCTAAGAAGGTAAAATTTGGATTTCTGATTTTGCAAACATTGAGAGAACTTGAGAATCTTAGATTGACAGGGGCCAGAGATGCAAACGATACGACGATATATTTTCCCAATGTGGGACAATGGATATTTTTGTATCCATCTTAATTATTCGACATATCGAGATAAACCGTAATTTATAATTACATTATTATTTTTTTATTATTATTAAACAATTATTAGGCGTGCATTTTTTAANCACATATACACGGTGCCAAATCCCAGAAGACTGCTTTCTTCAAAATATTAATATTTGCTCAGCAACCTACTGATGGACGGGAATATCGACCTTATAGAAATTCTCGGTTTCGGTAACGGTACAATTTCTTACTGACTTAATACGATCCCCCCCACCCCCACCCATGCTAATGTTAAGGAGCTATGCTCGACTCGCTTCTTGGGACTCCCAGTTGAGGAGCCGTGGACTATACCGGCGCACGGTGGTGTGTGTATGCGCCTGCGTATCTGAGTCGCTGTGGTCATTTTGGAATGACTTTTCTGAGAACTAGTTCTCCCCAGCTCCCGATAACACCATCGTAATGGGCAACAACGACATAAGTGATATCGAGTTGAATATCGTCTTCTTATTAGTAGCACATCCAGAGAATATTCTAAATTGGTTGGATTTGAGGTTCTCATATTTGTGGTAAAGCTATCCCTGTAACAGGCCATGGAGGCCCATAGGGTTGTGAGACGTCGAGGCTCCCACATTATATAGACAATTGGGTCACAGATGGCGGTGAGTTTNGCGTTGGCCGCGCTTTACTCCCCAGGAAAATTATTTAATTGATTCCTGGTACTCATTTCTGTTAGAGGCTGAGTACACCCCAGGGCCATAGTGTGGCTGGAAGGATTAGGTGAATTGAAGAAAAAAATCCACCTCATCTGAACTCGAACCTGCTACTTTCCGGCTTATAGCATAGTGCCTCAACCAACTACGCTACCTCGTGCCCCCATAATAGCTGTGACTATGACGTGTAATAAATGCTGAGATATAACGTAGTGTAATCCGCAGAAATTCATAAGTAGCATTTCCCTTCGAAACGTCGGTGAAATCATACCGGACTACACGGCGTTATATCCCAGAACATGGTTCTCTCAGTTTTAAATTCATCTATCGAAGTTGTTAGTAAGGATGTTGTTCCTATAAATAAGTACGTGTATATCGATATTAAACATTCGGAAAGAAATTCCATTTCGAGATAAATCGACATATCGTGTAATTCTTGGTAAACTGGTCACATTTGACACCCAGTGAAGAAAATTTCTTCTGTTACAGAAAATTTGGTGGGATGCTTCACTTCTTTGTTAGGGAGAAGTAAGTGTATCAATAGTTGTAATGTAAGTGAAAGAAATGTCTACAATATTTTAAGAGAATTAATACTAATTATTTAAGTAATTTGAAAGTTTTAATTAGACGCGTAACTTTCAGTTGTAGTTGATATTTAAATACACGTATGATATTTTTTAATACTCATACTTTCTTACTCATGGAGCTGAGCCCTTCTGGAGGAGCCGCCAATTCTGCAGCTACTCAAGAATTTCCCAGCATTTTATGGGACCAGAAGATTCATTACCGTGTTGACAAGAGCCCTCCACTGGTCCCTATCCTGAGCCAGATCAATCAAATCCATAACACCCCATCCTATCTCTCTAAGATCCACTTTAATATTGTCAACCCACCTACGCCTTGGTCTTCCCAGTGGTTTCTTCCTTCTGCCTTTCCCACCAATATCCTATACGCATTCCTCGTCTCCCCCATCCGTGCTACATGCCTGCCCATCTCATTCTCCTTGACTTGATCATTCTAATTATACTTGGAGAAGAGTACAAGTTATGAAGCTCCTCATTTTGCAGTTTTCTCCAACCTCCTGTCACTTCATCTCTCTTCGATCCAAATATTCTCATCAACACCCTATTCTCAAACAGCCTCAGTCTATGTTCCTCCCTTAATGTCAGAGACCAAGTTTAAAATCATATATACCGTGTATGATTGATTTTCGTTATGTATTTGAGAAATTTGCCGGTCACAGTGGCCGTGCAGTCTAAGGCGTGAACTGTCTTCTCTCGCTCTGACGTTAGGATCTTGGGTTCGAATCCAATTTAAGGCATGGATGTCTGTTTGTGCGTCTATTCTGTGTTTGTGTTGTTCTGTGTGTAGGTAGCGGCTTTGCGACTGGCTGATCCCCTGTGCTAGGAGTCCTACCGACTGTGAAAAATGATTACGGAACCGAATAAGAGGCCTGGAAGAGCCATTAAAAAGAAAAACTTGAGCAATTTAGGAAGCTATGATCAGAGAGAATGATTCGATATCGATATGAACGTCTCCGATATCGTTAAAATACGTCAGTTATTGATATCCCTGCTTTCAAAGGCACGATAATTCAGTTTTTTTTATCACATTTGTTGAAGTCATTTGTTCCTTTGAGTGAGAGTACCTAAACATATTCCTCGATCACAACAACTTATACATATATAAAACTAACTGATTTGACCGGCAATCTGAGTCTATCGGTATGCTAAAGTACGCAGTTATTGTGATTGACAACCCCAATTTGGACCTCGGCCTACCTCCTTGAAACTCTCCGTTTCACTTCGGTTTACTAGATCTTAGATATTCGGTACGACTCCTTGGGCGGGTGATCAGCTCTTCACAAGGTCTCCACCTGTACACAAACACAGAAAGACGCACATACACAAACAAACACCAAACATCCATGCCCCGAGTGGGATTCGAACCCATGATCCCCGCTTCCGTGTGAACAAAGACACTGCATGCTTTAGACCGCTCGGCTACTGTGACCGACGACGGACATATTTACACAGTATTAATTTATAGGCCTTGCGTATTCTAGATTATTTCACGGCGCTCTTGAAGATTGGAAGAAAGTGATGGGTGAGGGTTAGAATTAGCAAGGAGTCAATCGTTATCCTTTTGGATGTAAATCTACTCTCTTGGTATTTCCTTGGATATAGAGAGAAAAATTAGAGAAAATCTCTGTTAGCACTGCCGCTATACTGTATAACACACCTAATTATAATACAAAACCACGAANCCCCCCCCCCCAGATAAGGTAGTAAGGTACGCCTTGTTGCAACAGTTCTGTCAAATTTATTGAACAAGAAACGGGAAACAAGAAAAATTATTATTAGAAATAAAAAGAAAAAGCTAACAAAACAGACACCCGGTAGATAAACACATCATCAAATCCAAAATTTTAAAACAAAATAGATATCAGTCTAGTATCAAACAATAATTACTGATAATAACATATTTAAAACGAATGATTATGATTATGAACCGGAAGGAAGTTACTGTGGCAGATTTTGGCTTACTCTCCCTCAAACTCGATAGCCTCGAATGTTGTGCACCATCGTCACAATATTATATTTCAGCATCTTCTTGCACGGGCTAACGGTTCAGTTCGCATGCGCAGTGCTGAAGGAGCAACTTCTTGCAGTGTACGTAGCCCGTGGTGTTCTATATTCTTACTTTTTACATACACGATAATTCTACGGCATATTTCGACCTTATAAGGTCATCATCAAGTAGACACTTTTACTTATGGCTGTGCTTCCTTTCATTTTCATGTTTTATTGTTTTAAAACTCGTTTGAAACTAGTTCCAATAATTGCTTAATTTCGTTAATTTTTTTTTTTTAGAATTTCTAGGTTTTTGGACCTTTTTTCCCATCGTCTGGTATTCTAGAAAATAAAAAAACACAACATTTCGGACACTGGGAAAAGTCCAACACCCCAGTAACTCTGAGTGCTATATTCCATCGTCAGAACCCTTTAGGATATTACGTATGTTTCCTTTTTGATTTGGTACTTTCTGTTTTCGTTAACAGAAACAACAACAACAACAACAACAACAACAACAAAATTGGAAGTAGTTTCAGCAAAGTTTTAGAATACTGAAGTAGAGAAAACAATAGAATGCAGAAATTACGTACATAAAAGTAATGATGACCTTACAAGGTCGTTATATGTCGTAAAAGTATAATTTTAAGTGGTGCCACTGTAGCACACGAACAACTAATGAGCACGATAACAAGTCTCACTTTCAGGACTGTCCTTGCAAGTTAAACCATCGTCAGGATCCCAGAGAGTTAGTTGATCAGCTGAATGGATATAAGCTTCTCAAGAGGACCAGCGTTCAGTTACGATTACTAAGACCAAATGTTCGATATATCGAATCAGAAGACATACTTCCAAAATCACCAAGGAAACCACACTTTCTTATACAGACACGTGCCTGAAGAAAAAACGAACAACGAATGTAAAGACGAGTATAAGAACAAAAGAGCGCATCGTTTTCTATTAAGTTTTACTTCAGGTCAGTTCATGTGATTTTCTACTTAGCAATTTAGCTGTTGGCAATAGCAGCCAATAGTATCGATCTGATATCTCGATACATCTCGACTCAGTTCACCGTGTACTCAGGAGATTAAGAAAGACTCATTATGTGGCACGTTTCATAACCTTAATGACAGTCATTCTCTAAACTTCTTTGTTCGTTTTTTTCCGCTTATGTAGTCATAATTATTTACTTATTTACTTTCAACATATCTTTATTTACATGAGACTTGAGATTATTAGCGGCGATGACTGTGAGGATGTCCTTCCCTGAAGAAAGAGGTAGCGGATGTCTTCACATCCTAATATTTTACCAAACTAAATTACATATCGTCACAAGTCAGAACTTCATAAACCTATCTGTGTTTATAGTTGTATATAGAGTAAGACCTCATTAATTCGGACTAATTGGTAGCGACCGAAGTGAACGGAGAAGTTCATGGAGGTAGGCCTAGGCCAACTGGGGCTGTAGTGCCAAGGGGGGAAAAAAATTAGTAGCAAACACTTGTTCAAGTTAATTAAAGTCCG